>NC_142806.1:50874642-50902142 GCF_049724085.1 Artemia sp. Qi Xiang Cuo
CGAGCTTTAGGGTCACCTCTACTGTCATTTCTGCATTGGAAAGTCTGGCTAGGGCCACTGAATCGGGAAACATTATAGAGCTGTTTAAGGGCAGATTTAAACGCTTTACCTCTAATCGCTATTTATAAATTTAACTTGACAACACCATCATAAAATACCACACGGCGCCCGAAAAATGCAATTTTGGTGTCATTTCTGCATTGGAAAGGCTAGGCGGGGCACTGAAACATCGTATAGATGTTTCATATATATGTTTATGAAACATAAATATATGTTTATGAAACGTAATATATATGTTTTAAGGGCTCATTTAAAAGCTAATTTTTATGTCTAATCGGTTTTTTACATATTCAAATGGATATTGCCATTATATAAGTGTCGAATGGCACCCAAAAAAATGCATTCTTGGTGCCATTTCCAAAATGTGGAAGGATGGGAACAATGAAAAAGGTATATGTTAATAGATACCTAAAAGGTATCCTTAACAGAAAGCTCAAGTATCTGTTTCTACTGTCTAATAAATGGACTTATCCCCATATAATATTCTCCATATTCCCCCCTCGCAGACCCCTTAATACTTTCATAGATCGTCTACCGACGAAACAGAATTAGGAGGCAACTGCAACAGCATAGAGGGGTTTCTCATCATAGAGAAGTTTAAGGTCTCAATTATAAGGCAGTTTTTATATGTATTTCTATAGATTCGCCCCAACAAAAGCATCATGAAGTGGTATATAGCACCAAAAATGACGCGTCCTGGTGCCATATCAGTAGTTACCTAGTATGCACTATCAAGCGTACATTCAAGCGTACATTCACTATCTATTAGGCACTTTCAAGCGTACATTCTAATCGTACATTCACGCCTACAAGAATATGGTCAAAAGTGTATACAATATGAACGGGAGAAGAAACTGTTTTTTTTTTTTGGCAAAAAAATTAAGTTTTGAGGATATTACGTTCCTTGGCACCTTTAAACATGTTTATGTTTTCAATCAGATAAGTTTTTGAAAGCACAGTGTGTACATGTGTGTAGGCTTTGTTATTTAAAGAATTGGATGCTACAATCAGAATTGTTTGATTTGCAATTGCAAAAAAAAGGGGTAATGAATTTGTAAATTGGAGTGTAGGTTTGACATCACCAGGCACGTGCGAGGGAAATTTTTTTTAGTGGGGGTGCTTAAAAAGGTAAAAATGGGGATGAACTACATTAGTTTATAAGACGGATCGTGAAAATCCCAAGGTTTTCTGTACCAAGAATGGACCGGAGGTAGCCTACCTTACAGACACGAATGGATATCGCTAGAATATTTTAAGACGGGAGGCTTTGTTATTTCAAAAATTTGGACACTACAATCGGAAATCTTTTATTAACATTTGCAAAAAAGGGGTAGGGTAGTTATTATTTGTAGCATAGGTTTAACATCACCAAGCAATTGCGAGGAAAATTTTTGTTGGTGGGGGACTGAGTAAGGCAAAAATGGGGTGAACTACATTAGTTTATAAGACGGATCGTGAAAATTCCAAGGTTTTGTGTACCAAGAATGGACCGGAGGTAACCTCCCCTACATACGCGAATGGATATCGCTAGAATATTTTAAGACGGGGGCTTTGTTATTTAAAAAATTGGACGCTACAATCAGAATTCTTTGATTGACATTTGCAAAAACGGGGTAATAGATTTGTGAATTGGAGTGTAGGTTTGACATCACCAAACACGTGCGTGGGAAATTTTTGTTGGTGGGGGGCTTCAATAGGCAAAAATGGAGATGAACTACGTACGTTTATAAGACGGATCGTGAAAATCCCAAGGTTTCGTGTACCAAGAATGGACCGGAGGTAGCCTCCCCTACATAAACGAATGGATATCGCTAGAATATTTTAAGACGGGGGCTTTGTTATTTAAAAAAATTGGACGCTACAATCAGAATTCTTTGATTGACATTTTCAAAAAAGGGGTAATAGGGAAATTTTTGTCGGTGGGGGGCTTAAAAAGGCAAAAATGGGGATGAACTACATTAGTTTATTAGACGGATCGTGAAAACCCCAATGTTTTGTGTACCAGTAATGAACTAGAGGGACCCTCTCCTACAGACACGAATGGATATTACTGGAATATTTTAAAAAGGGGGATTTGTTATTTAAAACAATTGAATGCTACCATCATAATTCTGTGATTGAGACTTGGGAAAAAGGGTTAATAGAGTTGTGAAATGGTGTGTAGGTTTGACATCACCAGGCACGTGCGAGGGAAATTTTTGTTGGTGGGGGCTTAAAAGGCAAAAATGGGGATGAACTACAGTAGTTTATAAGACGGATTGTGAAAATCCCAAGGTTTTGTGTACCAAGAAGGGACCGGAGGTGGCCTCCCCTACATACACGAATGGATATCGCTAGAATATTTTAAGACGGGGGGCTTTGTTATTTAAAAAAATTGGATGCTACAATCAGAATTCTTTGATTGACATTTGCAAAAAAGGGGTAATAGATTTGTGAGATGGAGTGTAGGTTTGACATCACCAGGCACGTGCGAGGGAAATTTTTGTTGGTGGGGGGGCTTAAAAAGGCAAAAATGGGGTAAACTACATTAGTTTATAAGACGGATCGTGAAAATCCCAAGGTTTTGTGTACCAAGAATGTACTGGAGGTAGCCTCCCTACATACACGAATGGATATCGCTAGAATATTTTAAGACAGGGGCTTTGTTATTTAAAAAAATTGGATGATACAATCAGAATTCTTTGATTGACTCTTGCAAAAAAGGGGTACTAGATTTATGAATTTGATTGTAGGTTTGACATCACCAGGCACATGCGAGGAAAATTTTTGTTGGTGGGGGGGGCTTAAAAAGGCAAAAATTGGAACGAACTACATTAGTTTATAAGACAGATCGTGAAAATCCCAATGTTGTGTGTACCAAGAATGGACCGGAGGTGGCCTACCCTATATACACGAATAGATATCGCTAGAATATTTTAAAACGGGGGGCTTTTTTATTTAAAAAAATTGGATGACACAATCAGAATTCTTTTATTGACATTTGCAAAAAAGGGGTAATAGATTTATGAATTGGAGTGTAGGTTTGACATCACCAGACACGTGCGAGGGAAATTTTTGTTGGTGGGGGGCTTAAAAAGGCGAAAATGGGGATGAACTACATTAGTTTATAAGACGGATCGTGAAAATCCCAAGGTTCTGTGTACCAAGAATGGACCGGAGGTAGCCTCCCCTACATATACGAATGGATATCGCTAGAATATTTTAAGACGGGGGGCTTTGTTATTTAAAAAAATTGGATGCTACAATCAGAATTCTTTGATTGACATTTGCAAAAAAGGATATCGTACGGATCAGTAAAATGATAGTTACGCTATTGTAGAAAATAATTTCAAAGTACCAAATCACATGATAGTTACGCTATTGTAAAAAATAAATTCAAAGTACCAAGTGAAATGATAGTTAATATAATGTATAAAATAAAATAATATAACAAAGTCACAATGTAGCTACGCCCTTGTAGAGAAAAATTTCAAAGTACCAAGTCACATTATAGTTACGCTATTGTATAAAATAATTTCAAAGTACCAAGCCAAATGATAGTTACGCTATTATAAAAATAATTTCAAACTAACATTTCACATGATAGTTAGGCTATTGTATAAAATAATTTAAAAGTACCATGTCACAAGAAATGTAAGCTTTTTTATAAAAAAATGATAATGTGAAAAGGCGAATGATATTATCTATACTTCATAAGAGTAATAAAAAGTACCAATTCGCATGAGTGTAACTCTATTGAAGAAAATAATTTCAAAAAGTATAATCACCGAACATATAAGCTCTTTTTTAAAATAATTTAAAAGCAAAATGACACAGTAGCGTTACTCTCTTGTAGAAAATAATTTCAAAGATACAATAGTTCGCTTAAAATATCAAGTCAGCATGATAGCTACGCTATTATAGAAAATAGTTTTAAAGTACCAATTCATATGATAGGTACGATTTTTTAGAAAATAAATTCGAAGGACTAAGACATATTATAGCTACACTTTGATAGGAAACAATGTCAAAGTACATAGTCCCAAAATATCTCATATATAACAGGAATTTATAATAAAATATCGCAGCACAGGATATACACGGTATCGTAGGTAATTAAAACGCTGTGCAGAGGAGATGGAAGTTTACGCTTCGATGGAAAATAATATCAAGGAGAAAATACTTCTTTTCGTTGATCTAGTTTGAAAAATAATTTAAAAGCCCCTACTCATTTGAAAGTTAAGCTATTGTAGAAAATCATTTCATAGTACAAAGTCACAGGATAGTTACGCTTCTATATGAAATAATTTCAAAAGACCAAGACACAAGATAGGTGCTCTATTGTAGAAAATAATTTCAAAGAACCAGATACCTTTACAGCTCCGCCTTTGCAGAGAAAGAGATAAAAGTGTCAAGTTCCAGAAAATACACACTTTTGTAGAACATTCATTTATTACGCAATCAAGTTTTATCTTTACAATATTCTAAACAGAAATTTCAAACTCAAAGAGACAACACATGCACAGAGACGAAACACACAACACACAGACCCAACTCATGCACAGAGAGGACAAACACACAGAGACGACAGACACAAAGAGACGACTCACACGCAGAGAGGACAAACACACAGAAACAACACACACACACACACATAGAGACAACACACACACAGAGACGACACACACATACATACAACAAAAATACATAGAAGACACAAACACAGAGACGACACACATACATAGACACACACACACAAAAATATACGAAAACAAAGAAAACACCCAAAGAAAATACACTCGCAGAGAGAAGACATACACATAGACACGACACACACACACAAAGACAACAACCACAGAGACAACACGCGCACAGAGACAACACACACACACACAGACACGGAGACGACACACACATAGCGAAGAAACACGCACAGAGACGACACACACACACACACAGACGACACACACACACACAGAGAAGACAAACTCACACAGGACCAACACACACACACACACAGACGACACGCACATAGCGACGAAAAACGCTAAGAGACGACACACACACACAGAGACGACAACACACAGAGAGAAGACACACGTACAGAGACGACACACACACCCACACACACACATAGACGATACAGACACAGAGATGACACACACACACAGAGACGAAACACACATAGAGACGACAGATGCACACGGACGATACACACACAGACACACACACACACACACACACACAGACGACACACACACACACGCGACGCACACACACACAGAGACGACACACACACACAGAGACGACACACACACAGACAGAAGACACACGCACAGAGATGACACACACACACACAGAGACGACACACACACACAGAGATGAGACACACATACAGAGACGAAACACCCATAGAGACGACACACACACAGAGATGATACACACACAGAGTCAACACACACAGAGAGACGACACACACACACACAGAAATGATAAACACACATACAGAGACGAAACACCCATAGAGACGACACACGCACAGAGACGATACATACACAGAGTCAACACACAGAGAGACAAGACACACACACAAAAATGACAACACACACATAGAGACGACGCACACAAAGAGAAGACACACATACACATACGAAACACGCATAGAGACCACAAACGAACACAGAGACGATACACATACAGAGAGGACACACACACAGAGAAACAATACACACACAGAGAAAACACACACAAAGAGACGACTAAAACATAGAGACGAGACACATACAGAGACGACAAACACACAGAGACGACACACATAGAGAGATGACACACACACACACACACACACACACACAGAGAACACACAGAGACAACATTCACAAAGAGACGACACACACATAGATACGAAACACACAAAGAAACGACAAAAACACAGAGACAACACACACACAGATACGAAAAACACACAGAGACGACACATACAGAGAGACACAAACAGAGACGACACAACACACAGAGACGACACACACACATTGAGACGACACACGCACAGACACGACACACGAACAGAGTCACAGTGAGAGAGATATCCAAAAGTTGGCGATCTAGGTTCACTTAGAGTGGCGCACCACTCTAAGTGAACCTAGATCAACCCAACTTTTTGGATATCTCTCTCACTATGACTCTGTTCGTGTGTCGTGTCTGTGCGTGTGTCGTCTCAATGTGTGTTTGTGTCATCTCTGTGGTTGTGTCGTCTCTATTTTTTTTTGTGTCTTCTCTGTATGTGTGTCGTCTCTGTGTTTGTGTCGTCTCAGTGTGTGTGTCGTGTTGTGCGTCTCTTTGTGTGTTTCGTATCTGTGTGTTTGTCGAGTCTTTGTGAATGTTGTCTCTGTGTGTTTGTCGTCTCTGTGTGTGTGTGTGTGTGTCATCTCTCTATGTGTGTCGTCTCTGTGTGTGTTTGTCGTCTCTGTGTGTGTCTAGTCTCTATGTGTAAGTCGTCACTTTGAGTGTGTCGTCTTTGTGTGTGTATCGTCTCTGTGTGTGTGTGTGTCGTCTCTGTGTGAGTGTTGTCTCTGTGTGTGTGTTGTCTCTATGTGTGTTTCGTCTCTGTGTGTGTGTGTCGTCTCTTTGTGTGTGTGTCGTCTCTATGTGTGTTTGTCATTTCTGTGTGTTTGTCTCGTCTCTCTCTGTGTGTTGACTCTGTGTATGTATCGTCTCTGTGCGTGTGTCTTCTCTATGGATGTTTAGTCTCTGTATGTGTTTGTCATTTCTGTGTGTGTGTCTAATCTCTCTGTGTGTGTAGACTCTGTGTGTGTATCGTCTCTGTGCGTATGTCGTCTATCTGGGTGTTTGATCTCTGTATGTGTGTGTCATCTCTGTGTGTGTGTCGTCTGTGTGTGTGTGTGTGTGTGTCGTCTCTATGCGTTTGTCTTCTCTCAGTGTGTCTTTGTCGTCTCTGTGTGTGTGTGTCATCTCTGTGAGTGTGACTTCGCTTTGTGTGTCTCGTCTCTGTGTGTGTGTGTGTGTCTTTCTGTGTGTTTCGTCCGTATGAATGAGTCGTCTCTATATGTGTTTCCTCTTTGTGTGTTTGTGCCATCTCTGTGTCTGTATCATCTCGTGTGTGTGTGGGGGTGTGTGTCGTCTCTGTGCGTCTGTCTTTTCTGTGTGTTTTTTCATCTCTGTGTGTTTGTCGTCTCTATGCGTTTTTCGTCTCTATGTGAGTGTCGTCTCTGTGTGTGTGTGTGTGTTGTTTCTGTGTGCGTGTGTCTTCTTTCTGTGTGTTGTCGTCTCTGTGTGTGTGTGTGTGTGTCGTCTCTGTGAGTGTTTCGTCGCTTTGTGTGTTTCGTCTCTGTGTCTGTTTGTGTGTTGTCTCCGTGTGCGTGTTTTCTCTCTGATTGTTGTCTTTGTGTGTGTGTGTGTGTCGTCTCTGTGTATGTGTCGTCTCTGTGCGTGTGTTGTCTCTGTGTTTGTTGTCTTTGTGTGTGTGTGTTTGTTGTCTCTAAAGTGAGTGTGTCGTCTCTGTTTTTGTGTCTTCTCTGTATTTTTGTCTTCTCTATGTATGTGTCGTCTCTGTGTGTGTGTAGTCTCTCTTTCTTTGTTGTCTATATGTGTGTGTGTGTGTGTGTGTGTCGTTTCTGTGTGTTTGTCTTCTCTGAGTGTGAGTCGTCTCTTTGTGTATTTCGTCTGTGTGTGTTTGTCCTCTCTGTGCGTGAGTTGGCTCTGTGTGTGTGTGTGTGTCGTCTCTGTGCGTGTGTCGTCTCTTTGTGTTTGAAATTATTTTCTACAATAGCCTAACTATCATGTGACTTGGTACTTTGAAATTATTTTCTACAATAGCGTAACTATCATGTGACTTGGTACTTTGAAATTATTTTCTACAATAGCGTAACTATCATGTGACTTGGTACTTTGAAATCATTTTCTATAATAGCGTAAGTATCATGTGACAGTATCATGTGACTTGGTACTTTGATATTATTTTCTATAATAGCGTAACTATCATGTGACTTGGTACTTTGAAATTATTTTCTACAATAGTGTAACTATCATGTGACTTGGTACTTTAAAGTTATTTTCTATAATAGCGTAGCTATCATGTGACTTGGTACTTTGAAATTACTTTCTAAAATAGTGTAACTATCATGTGACTTGGTACTTTGAAATTATTCTCTACAATAGCGTAACTATAGTGCGAATTGGTACTTATAATCTATTTTCTATAAAATCTTAGATATCAAGTTTATTGGATCTTTCTAATAATTTTATACAAAAGATTAAATATAATGTTAGTTGGTACTTTGAAATTATTTTATACAATAGCGTAACTATCATATGACTTGGTATTTTGAAATTATTTTATTCAATAGCGTATCTCTTATGTTACTTTTGACTTTTTATTTCTTTTATTTATTATCTTATCTCTGCTGTGAGTTTTTACTTTGAAATTATTTTATACAAAATCGTAATTTTCATGTGACATGTCACTTAGATATTATTTTATACAAAAGTATAACTACAAAGTGACATCACCAGGCACGTGCCTGGTGATGTCAAACCTACACTGCAATTCACAAATCTGTTACCCCTTTTTTGCAATTGTCAATCAAAGAATTCTGATTATAGCATCCAATTTTTTTAAATAACAAAGCCCCCGTCTGAAAATATTCTAGCGATATCCATTCGTGTATGTAGGGGAGGCTACCTCCGGTCCATTCTTGGTATACAAAACCCTGGGATTTTCACGATCCGTCTTATAAACTAATGTAGTTCATCCCCATTTTTGCCTTTTTAAGCCCCCCCACCAAAAAAAATTTCCCTCGCACGTGCCTGGTGATGTCAAACCTACACTCCAATTCACAAATCTATTACCCCTTTTTTTGCAAATGCCAATCAAAGAATTCTGATTGTAGCATCCAATTTTTTAAATAACAAAGCCCCCGTCTTAAAATATTCTAGCGATATCCATTCGTGTATGTAGGGGAGGCTACCTCCGTTCCATTCTTGGTACACAAAACCTTGGGATTTTCACTATCCTTCTTATAAACTAATGTAGTTCATCCCCATTTTTGACTTTTTAAGCCCCCCCCCCACCAAAAAAAATTTCCCTCGCACGTGCCTGGTGATGTCAAACCTACACACCAATTCACAAATCCATTAACCCTTTTTTGCAAATGTCAATCAAAGAATTCTGATTGTAGCATCCAATTTTTTTAAATAACAAAGCCCCCGTCTTAAAATATTCTAGCGATATCCATTCGTGTATGTAGGGAGGCTACCTCCGGTCCATTCTTGGTATACAAAACCTTGGGATTTTCACGATCCGTCTTATAAACTAATGTAGTTCATCCCCATTTTTGCCTTTTTAAGCCCCCACCAACAAAAATTTCCCTCGCAAGTGCCTGGTGATGTCAAACCTACACTCCAATTCATAAATCTATTACCCCTTTTTTGCAAATGTCAATCAAAGAATTCTGATTGTAGCATCCAATTTTTTTAAATAACAAAGCCCCCGTCTTAAAAAATTCTAGCGATATCCATTCGTGTATGTAGGGGAGGCTACCTCCGGTCCTTTCTTGGTACACAAAACCTTGGGATTTTCACGATCCGTCTTATAAACTAATGTAGCTCATCCCCATTTTTGCCTTTTTAAGCCCCCCCCACCAACAAAAATTTCCCTCGCATGTGCCTGGTGATGTCAAATCTACACTCCAATTCATAAATCTATTACCCCTTTTTTGCAAATGTCAATCAAAGAATTCTGATTGTAGCATCCAATTTTTTAAATAACAAAGCCCCCGTCTTAAAATATTCTAGCGATATCCATTCGTGTATGTAGGGGAGGCTACCTCCGGTCCATTCTTGGTACACAAAACCTTGGGATTTTCACGATCCGTCTTATAAACTAATGTAGTTCATCCCCATTTTCGCCTTTTTAGGCCCCCCAACCGACAAAAATTTCCCCCGCATGTGCCTGGTGATGTCAAACTTACACTCCAATTCACAAATCTATTACCCCTTTTTTGCAAATGTCAATCAAAGAATTCTGATTGTAGCATCTAATTTTTTTTAAATAACAAAGCCCCCGTCTTAAAATATTCTAGCGATATGCATTCGTGTATGTAGGGGAGGCTACCTCCGGTCCATTCTTGGTATACAAAACCTTGGGATTTTCACGATCCGTCTTATAAACTAATGTAGTTCATCCCCATTTTTGCCTTTTTTTTGCAATTGCAAATCAAACAATTCTGATTGTAGCATCCAATTCTTTAAATAACAATGCCCCCCGTCTTAAAATATTCTAGCGATATCCATTCGTGTATGTAGGGGAGGCTACCTCCGGTCCATTCTTAGTACAAAAACTTTGGGATTTTCACGATCCGTCTTATAAACTAATGTAGTTCACCCATTTTTTCCTTTTTAAGCCCCCAACCAACAAAAATTTCCCTCGCACGTGCCTGGTGATGTCAAACCTACACTCCAATTCACAAACTTACTACCCCTTTTTTTTGCAAATGTCAATCAAAGAATTCTGATTGTAGCGTCCAATTTTTTAAAATAACAAAGCCCCCTGTCATAAAATATTCTAGTGATATCCATTCGTGCATGTAGGGGAGGCTACCTCCGGTCCATTCTTGGTACACAAAACTTTGGGATTTTCACGATCCGTCTTATAAAATAATGTAATTCATCCCCTTTTTCGACTTTTTGAGCCCCCACCAACAAAAATTTCCCTCGCAAGTGCCTGGTGATGTCAAACCTACACTCCAATTCATAACTATATTACCCCTTTTTTGCAAATGACAATCAAAGATTTCTGATTGTAGCATCCAATTTTTTTAAATAGCAAAGCCCCCGTCTTATAATATTCTAGCGATATCCATTCGTGTATGTAGGGGAGGTTACCTCCGGTCCATTCTTGGTATACAAAACCTTGGGATTTTCACGATCCGTCTTATAAACTAATGTAGTTCATCCCCATTTTTGCCTTTTTTTGCAATTGCACATCAAACAATTCTGATTGTAGCATCCAATTCTTTAAATAACCATGCCCCCCCGTCTTAAAATATTCTAGCGATATCCATTCGTGTATGTAGTGGAGGCTACCTCCGGTCCATTCTTGGTACAAAAACCTTGGGATTTTCACGATCCGTCTTATAAACTAATGTAGTCTATCCCCATTTTTTCCTTTTTAAGCCCCCCCCCACCAACAAAAATTTCCCTCGCACGTGCCTGGTGATGTCAAACCTACACTCCAATTCACAAATCTATTACCCCTTTTTTCTGCAAATGTCAATCAAAGAATTCTGATTGTAGCATCCAATTTTTTTAAATAACAAAGCCCCCCGTCTTAAAAAATTCTAGCGATATCCATTCATGTATGAAGGGGAGGCTACCTCCGGTCCATTCTTGGTACACAAAACCTTGGGATTTTCACGATCCGTCTTATAAACTAGTGTAGTTCATCCCCATTTTTGCCTTTTTAAGCCCCCTCCCCACCAACAAAAATTTCCCTCGCACGTGCCTGGTGATGTCAAACCTACACTCCAATTCACAAATTTACTACCCCTTTTTTGCAAATGTCAATCAAAGAATTCTGATTGTAGCATCCAATTTTTTAAAATAACAAAGCCCCCTGTCATAAAATATTCTAGTGATATCCATTCGTGCATGTAGGGGAGGCTACCTCCGGTCCATTCTTGGTACACAAAACCTTGGGATTTTCGCGATCCGTCTTATAAACTAATTTAGTTTACCCCATTTGTGCCTTTTTAAGCCCCCCCACCAACAAAAATTTCCCTCGCATGTGCCTGGTGATGTCAAACCTACACTCCAATTCACAAATCTATTACCCCTTTTTTTCGCAAATGTCAATCAAAGAATTCTGATTGTAGCATCCAATTTTTTTAAATAACAAAGCCCCCCGTCTTAAAAAATTCTAGCGATATCCATTCGTGTATGTAGGGGAGGCTACCTCCGGTTCATTCTTGGTACACAAAACCTTGGGATTTTCACGATCCGTCTTATAAACTAATGTAGTTCATCCCCATTTTTGACTTTTTAAGCCCCCCCCCCACCAACAAAAATTTCCTCGCACGTGCCTGGTGATGTCAAACCTACACACCAATTCACAAATCTATTAACCCTTTTTTGCAAATGTCAATCAAAGAATTCCGATTGTAGCATCCAATTTTTTTAAATAACAAAGCCCCCGTCTTATAATATTCTAGCGATATCCATTCGTGTATGTAGGGGAGGCTACCTCCGGTCCATTCTTGGTATACAAAACCTTGGGATTTTCACGATCCGTCTTATAAACTAATGTAGTTCATCCCCATTTTTGCCTTTTTTTGCAATTGCAAATCAAACAATTCTGATTGTAGCATCCAATTCTTTAAATAACAAAGCCTACACACATGTACACACTGTGCTTTCAAAAACTCATCTGATTGAAAACATGTTTAAAGGTGCCAAGGAACGTAATCTCCACAAAACTTAATTTTTTTGCCAAAAAAAAACAAAAAAACAAAAAAACGTCAAATGATAGAACCATGTGTAATTCTTATCATAAAATGTTCCCGTGTAAATACAGCGTCGGGTTTTTCTTGCGCAATTCATGTGTAATTGTATGTGTAATTCGGAGTGCCTATTAGCACACTACTTCCTTCTCACACTAATCATGACGTCTTTCAAGCAATTCGATCTTGCACTGGCGAAATTTGCAGGCTATCCATTGTGGCCTGTACGAATTCTGAAGATTACGAAAAATGATGGAAAGCGAACTAACTATTTGACCTTTTGTTACGGGGATCATAACGAGCAAATTGTTTCTGAGAATAATCTTGTATCGTACAAGGATAATATTCAAGAGGCTTCTACTAAAACTGCGAGGAATGTGAAACACGCATTTGAGGAACTTGAGCGTTTTCCCGACATTTACAGGTCTATTTCAAAAGCGTTTGCGGCACTAAAAGTACCGGATCAAGTTTCTGCGCTGCCCGGTTCACAGTCTGTTCTATTTGCACGAATCTCCGCTACAGAACATGAGCTAGTGAAAACTAGGGAATCTATAGTTACAGAGATAACTCGTCAGGTTTCTGCCAAGTGTGGCTCGAATGCGAAATATGGTCTTAAAGATACAGCTGAGACTATAATTAGCAAGTTATATAAGTCTGTGTCACTAGAGTTCAACCCCATATTAGACCGTATCGAGCGTGAGTTGAAAATATATAGAATGCAAACCCGTAATCTGGAGAATCGAATTGAAATAATCGAAGTCAAGCTAGACTATATTTATAAAGAAAATTTGTTGGACAGTCTTGTTTTAAACGGTGTGAAGCAAACGTCAGGTGTTGACCTTAAAACGACTATGCTCAGTGTCCTTTCGACACGGATGGGTGTTACTGGCATATCTTCTGGTGAATTATCAAGTGTTTTCCGGCTTAGAATGAATGGGCCTCATACCACCAGTGACAAAGTTGCCCCAGTTTTAGTGCGATTTGTTAGTAAAGAAGTTGCTCGAAAAGTGTTCTTACAGAAGTCTAAACTAGCTGGGTCTGGAATCTTTGTGTCGGAATCCCTTACAAAGCGACGTCGCGACCTGCTAAATGCCGCATGGGATCGCTTTGGTGTTAAAAATGTATGGACCGACCGGGGCAACATGCTACTGAAGCTACCTGGTGCACCGTCTGCCAGGAAAATAAGGTCCCTTGCTGAATGCGTTTGAATTCGTATTTGTGTTGTTTTCTGTCGTTTTTTATTATCTGTACAGCGTTGTTGGCTTTTTTATTTCTCTTTCTTTTTCGCGATTTTTTAATTATTATTACAAGTACAAGTGGTAGCACTATCGGAAACGTATGGTTGCATTATCATGACAGTGAGGAATTAAATTTCTCTGGAGTAGCAAAAAATTCAACTCTTATGATGGTGGATATGCGAGATTGAGATCTCCGGAGATGATTGAACTCAAAGAGAATGCCAACATCAAAGTAATAGTTGATGAAGAGGGGCATCTTCTTGCTAGTGCTTGTTGTAACATGTTACCCAGTTTTAAACCCTATCGTTAGCTTTCGGGTATTAGCATTCGAATGAAAGCAAAGAGGAGAAGAAAGGCCTACTCTTCTACTGAATATCATAAACCATATCTTGTCTACGGGCCGGAACTGTTACCTGTGTAAAAATAATGTTTTAATAGACAGTGAAATCGCCGGAAAAATAAAAAAGGCATTGGTCGAAAATATCACTAAGGAATATAAAGATGAATCGATGAAAAACAAAGTGCCGGCAAACGTTACTACCATCATTGATCAAACAGTCAATGAAACAAATAATATCAAAGACGAAATGTATATTGAACCTGCCGGTGACACACCATAAAAATTGTGTATGATTCAAAGTGGAATAATGATCATTCTACTGATTACGAACTAAGAGAAGACAATAGCTACAATATCAAGAGAGAACATGGTGAACTATTTTATGGAACAGATTGAAAATGTCCAAAGTTGTTCATTGATATTAATAATTTATAATAATATTTTTTTGTATTAATTTTCTACATGACATTATTTCATTAAAAACATATTATGCATTACATTGTTATATGTTCATTATGTTTAGAGTATGCTAGCATATCAAACGTTTAGAATGTCTGTTCAAACATCGGAGATGTAAGAAAAGGAATTGGCATACATCATATGTTGGATATATAGGTTAACATGGAGAAAATCTAAGTATCAGAATGAATAAATTCTTTATCAACACCTTTTGTCGGATAGGTCAGGATAAAGTTGGTAAAATCTAAGTATCAGGGCGAATACATTCTTTATCAACATCCTTTGCCGAATATGTCGGTTAAAATTATCAAAACTTAAGTGTCAGAGTGATGAAATTCTGTATCAACATCTATTGTTAGATACATGGGATAACATTGACAAAATTTAACTATCAGAGTGAACACATTTTTCTATCAACATCTTTGTAAGATATATCGGATAAAATTGACTAAATCTAAGTATCAGATTGAATAAATTCTTTATCAGCATCCTTTGTCGGATACGTTGGATAACAATGACAAAATCTATGTATTAGAGTGAATAAATTCTTTATAAACTTCCTTTGTCTGATACATCAGATAATATTCACAAAATCTAAGTATCAGAGTGAATAAATTCTTTAACATCGTCTTTTGTCAGATATGCTTGACAAACTTGAGAAAATCTTATTATCAGAGTGAATAAATTCTTTATCAATGTCTTGACAGATACGTTTGATAACACTACCCAAATCTAATTATCATAGTGAATAAATTCTTTATTAACTTAGTTGGTCGGATACATCAGATAACGCCTACGAAATCAAAGTACCAGACTGAATAAATTCATTATTAACTTATTTTGTCTGGTACATCAGATAACATTCACGAAGTATCAGAGTGAATAAATGCTCTATCATCGTACTATGTCAAATAGGTCTGATAAAATGGAGAAAATCTAATTAACAGAGTGAATAAATTCTTTTTCAATGCCATGTGACATATACTCTCGTATAACACTAATAAAACTTAATTATCAGACTGAACAGATTCTTTATTAACATTTATTATCGATATCATTTGTCGGATACGTCGGATAACATTGTAAAAAATATAAGTATCAGAGTGAATAAATTCTTTATCAACTTCTTTTGTTGGATACATCGGATAACATTCACAAAATTTAAGTATCAGAGCGAATAAATCCATTATCATCATCATTTGTCAGACACGCTTGATAAAATTGAGAAAGTCCAAGTATCAGAGTGAATAATTTCGTTATCAATGTTTTTTGAAAGATATGTTTAATAACATTGACAAAACGTAAGTATCAGACTAAATAAATTCTTTAATACCATTTTTTTATCGACATCATTAGTCGGATACGTCGGATAACATTAAAAAAAACAATGTATTAGAATGAATGAATTCTTTATCAACATCATTTGTCGGATACGTGGGATAAAATTGACAAAATCTAAGTATCTAACTAAAAACCCAAGTATCAAAATCTAATTTGTCAATTTTATACAAAGTATCCGACAAAGGATGTTGATAAAAAATTTATTCATTCTAATATATAGATTTTGTCAGACGAAAAAACATGATTATCTTACCCTACGGCTGAAACCAGTATTTTTTTTTACAGAAAGTCCAATAAATCTTTGAACAAGGTATACCAAGGTCTTTAGTTATGGGTATTGACCCCTAGACACATGTCTGGTAAGGCATGTACTGTTTGTAGTACTAGATGCCTGACCATGGCAAGGCGTGTACCGTTGAAACTGCACTGTATATTAAGTACCGTCCGTACTCGTTCTCTCTGATTGGTCCGGAAAATGGGTATTGCCCACAGAAAGCTGTCTGGTAAGGCATGTACCGTCTGTAGTACTAGATACCTGCCCGTGGTAAGGCATGTTCCGTCTGTAGTACTAGATACCCGCCCGTGGTAAGGCATGTACCGTTGAAACTGCACTGTATATTAAGTACCGTCCGTATTTCTTGTCTCTGATTGGGTCAGAAAATGGATGTTGACACGGAAACCTGTCTGGGAAGGCATGTACCGTCTGTAGTAATAGATACCTGCCAGTGGTAAGGCATGTTCGTTCCGCTGTATGTCCAGCGGGGCATACATGCCCACTACTTATACCAGAAAGATCAGGCACTACGTCTTCAGCAAGCATACTAAGCCCAGTGTTATACCAAAACTAGAAAGAGGCCTCTGAACCAACATTATTAATAGAAGGAAAATGCTAAAAAAAATTGCTGTTGATGCAGGAGTTGAACCTAGGAGTTTGAAATCCAGGGTAACCGCTTTCAGGGTTTTTAAGCATCTAATGGCTAAAATTACGAAATTGTATTTTTGTATTAGAGTTTATCTACGAAGGTGTTTTTCTTATCCTAGTCTCCCCTGTGTGAAGGAATTTTCATGAAAATAAAGACATTCTCAAATGTGTTTATAGGTATTTCAATATGTCCGCATCTTCCTTAGTCGGTTAGGTCTTCGGTCAATCGATCAGTCAAAAGACTATAAAAGTTGAAAAACTTATGCTAGATCCCTAATTTTCAGGATCTTAGTTACAATGTTATTTGCAAAACTAATATTACTATATAAATAGAGTATATTTAATTACAAAAAAAGCAGTTTATTTTTCTACAAATAAATCATTTTTTTACATTTTTCTATTTAGATATTGATTTAAAATTAGATTTATTTGAAATTTACCTCTGAAGTAAGATGGATCAGATAGATCACACGAACATGGGTGCCCATAAGCTGAATTCCAGGGGGGGGGGCAAAGCTCGTCTAATTGACAATTTTAATGATATATAATTGAAATCTCAGAACAAAAATATAAAAATAAGGCAGCATCATTCAGCCAGGGGGGCATGTGCCCCCCCTGCCCCCTCCCCCCTTATGGGCGCCCATGCCCACGATTTTCATCACGATGAAAATTGTATCCATCATATATGCATTAAGCATATGCTAGAAAACCCCCTACTTCGGAAACCTCCTATTTTGTTAACCTCCCATTTTGTTATCCTCCTATTTTACTAACCAGTTTTGGAAACCTCCTTATTGGCAATCGCCCAATCACCCAATGGAACTCGTACTCCAATGTAGTATCCAGTACGTAATTACCAGAGGGGGATTGAGGTTCCACGGGGTGATTGAGGTTGCCAATAAAAATACATTCAAAACAGCGTATACTTAGTGTTAAGATTAGGTGCGTCGCTTTAATAGAGCATAAAAATATAAAGCCTTCGAAACAGTCCAGTCTATCTCACTACGTGATAGAAAATTGTTAAAAAACTGAATTTTGATAATGAGTTTTAGCATTTGTTTCAGGAATAGCATTTAAATTTAGAGAAAAATTCACATTATAAAAAAGACGAAGAAGAAAATCTGAAACTCGTTTCCAGAACATATTTCTACAGCGTCGAATATATTAAATTTTGGAAATGGTGAGTATAAATGTTTCACATTCCAACTGCTTAAAGTGTCATAAAATATCTATCCCATGGTAGTAGCAATAGTTGTAACCTAGTAAAAAGCGAACCACTGCCCATAGTAACCGGAAGTTTAAAAAAACGTTTCGAAAATAAGTGTCTAGTTGGGAAAAATTACCATTTGAAGCGGATTCAGGAAACAACTATTTCGGCTAATGTTAATAGTAGAAGTTTATTGCGAAAAAAGCTACGGGAACTTCAAAAAAGAACCTGAGACCCCTCGAAAATGGCAACGAATAAAAATGAAAAGCGTACCATTAAAATCACCGTGGTCAAAACCACATGTTGGAAAATTAAAGTCCCCCGCCTAGAAAAACAGCATGTTTTTCCATGGGGAGCACTGATGTATCTTTTTTTTATTTATATTTTTCCCAAGAGCAATCGTTTCGAACCAGTGATCATATAATCTTGGAAGAGGGTTTGGAAATCAGAGTATATAGTGCCTTTTTTTTAGCAGCAAAAGAAATCGTACCACAGCAAAGTGCTGTTTACCATTTTATGCCACAAAACATAAATTTTTACGAAAAGAGGATCAAAATGCGGGGTTCTACAGTATGAAGATCAAGTCTTGAAAATGACGTGACGTGAATGCCGCAACGAGTTTATTCAAAAATCGTCAGCTGATAATGACATAAATGTTGCAGTTATTACTATGGTTGTTGATAGGTGGTATGATAACTAAGATTGCCTTACTTATCGAAATAATGGCCGGTAAAACACTAATGAGAACCTTTTAAATTAGTGCTTTGCGTGCACTACATCTGCTACATCTACATCTTTGCGTGCAACATACATCTATGCACTGCGTGCATAGATGTATGTTGCATAATGTGCGAAGCAATAATTACTAGGGCCGTTTTTTCACTCAAAAAAGTGCTAACATCTTAAAACATTTTACAGAAAAAGCGTAAAAGTTAATAATTTTAGCTAACATCTTAAATAGTTTGTTATTTTTGTTCAAAATTCTTTAATCATTCTGCACTGATCAGCAATCTGAGAACAATGATGAGTACATCATTAAAGTTCTCTCATCATTGTTCTATATGGCAGAACAGTAGCTGTCTTCACACTTTTTGGTGACATCAGTGAGCTGTAAGATCTTAGAAGAAAAATGAGTTAACAAACGATAATCTTTGCGGAAAGATGTAAGATCTTAGTGCTAAAAAACGGGCCTATTGTTTGCTGTAAGCTTCAACTTCGCTCTTTGTTTTCCGTAAGAAAAACTTTTTTTAGCTAATGGAGGCTTAAATCAGATTTGTGAAAATGTATGCTGGTAAAATATTATTTATGGGCATGACATCATTGGTAGGTTTCAATCATTCAGGTTCGTAAGATTTTTTTTTTTGGGGGGGGGACTGGAGCGTTGGATTAGGGAAGAAACGTCTGCATACAATGTCTTTCAATTCCTGGCCATTTCATACGGAAGGGTGGCTATAGAAACTTCGATGGGGCCTTTTTTGATTGGCAATTGTAAGTTCTAGCCGTTGTTTATATAATTAGGCAGTAAGTTTACCACAGATGATTTCTGGCTCTTCATTCTCGATGCGAACAAAAAGCTCCTCGCACTTATTCCTGCACTTATGGGTCAGTGTGTATGCGTCAATCAATGAGAAATGGTTACAAGGGACATTATTCGTAATTGCGAAAGCAGAAAAAGACTTGGTGAGCCGGCCAAGTGGTTTGCAAGTGTCCCATCTCACAGGTATGACTTAATTTATATACAAATTATGACTTAATCTATTATTTATATACAGTGGACCCAACTGATTGGCCTATGTAGTATTTTATAAAAAAGGGGGTGGGGGGTTGACGAGATTTGTGAAAATAAGGAATTTTTTTCTTCTAATAACCGGTGGAATATGTGTGATGGTTTCAGGGGCGGATCCAGGATTTTTTAGGGGGGGGCGCAAAATAGGTTGATCCGATAAACTTACGTTAGGAGCAAGTTTAATTAATGCAAACTTGCGTAATTAGGCAAATTACACTATTTTAGACTACTTTAGGGGGGCACCCCTCGCCCCCTGGATCCACCACTGGATGGTTTATCATTGTTTTTTTCACGTCGTGATATTTATTTTCTACGATATTTATTTTCTAGATAAGACTAGTTTCGTTTTAAATAAATGTTTTAGTATTAAATGGGCAGACCTTTACTGAAATTTAAAAAATAAAAACCACTGTTTGAAAATCTTTGCACTTTGTGAATTTAGATAGCGATAAGGGGCGGATCCAGGATTTTGTAGGGGGGGGGGCGCAAAATAGGTTGATCCGATAAACTTACGTTAGGAGCAAGTTTAATTAATGCAAACTTGCGTAATTAGGCAAATTACACTATTTTAGACTACTTTAGGGGGGCACCCCTCGCCCCCTGGATCCACCACTGGATGGTTTATCATTTTTTTTTTTCACGTCGTGATATTTATTTTCTACGATATTTATTTTATAGATAACACTAGTTTCGTTTTAAATCAATGTTTTCGTATGAAATGGGCGGACCTTTACTGAATTTCAAACAATAAACGCCTCTGTTTGAATATTTTTGCACTTTGTGAATTTAGATAGCGAGAAGGGTTCCTGATTGAGACCAATTTTAGGACTTGGGTTCTAATTATTGGTTGCTGTGGTAAAAGTTGCCATAATAGCCCCATCCAAGAAAATACCAAACGTCTGTTAAGAAGTGTTTTTCGTAAAATTCTTAGGGAACTTTCAGAAAATTTTATTTCTACTGATCTTAAGTTTAATATGGCCTTTACTTTTCTTTAAAAAAAACTTTCTTTTTCGTAAAGTTTTTGTAGTGTATATATACATATATATATATATATATATATATATATATATATATATATATATATATATATATATATATATATATATATATATATATATATATATATATATATATATATATATATATATATATATATATATATATATATATATATATATATATATATATATATATATATATATATATATATATATATATATATATATATATATATATATATATATATATATATATATATATATATATATATATAGTATATATATATTATATATATATATATATATATATATATATATATATATATATATATATATATATATATATATATATATATATATATATATATATATATATATATATATATATATATATATATATATATATATATATATATATATATTTATATCGGCGCGTACAAACAGCTCCTCTCATTTGATCTGCCATCAGCGGTCCAATTACCCTGGAACACGTGTTTTGGCAGAAACTTTCTCAAAATGCCTTTGAAACCAACTTGAGACTTCGAAACCTATTTTTAATTCCTAAAAACATCTAATAATAACATTACACTACTAACTACCGACTTTCATGTATGTATTGGAATAAATTAATTTAAAATTAGTTTTTTCAAAATTAGTGTTCCAACGTTGAAGCCAAGTTTCGCGTCCAAGAGAAATCTGGCTTGTCTACCCGTGAAGAGATCTGATGCCGCTTATGTTTATATCTGCAAAAACGTTCTCTGGAGCACTCGCACCCCGGTCCGGGTTTTTGATGGGTGAGATAGGGAATGATCATACTGCTGATTCTATAAACTGTGCTCAAACCCGTCAGTGTGTCCTCGGCCATAAAACAAAAATTAGTTTGGTAAGAAGATTTTTTTTATAATTGGCTTGAAACTTGTATCTGAGACTCCTTTGTGTCAACAAGATCCCGATGGGCATTGAAACTGCAAAAACTTAGTACTTCTGAAAATGGGGCCCTAAAAAGGGCCATTATTTGGCTCCTGGATAGCTTGAAACTCCAAACTTAAAATTTTTGACTAAATAAACTCTTATTTAGAAGACAAAGTTTTGTTTGAGGATACGGGCCCCCTTATAACTGTAGACCAAAAAGGGTCAAACATGTTTTCAATGAATATGAAACTTCCAAGGATTATTATCATGGCAAAGTAGACCACAGTGTCTACATGGAGGGGGAGGGGGTCAGAGAAAAGGACGATAAACTTTGCTATCCCTGATTATTTCGTAACTTGTAGCAGTAAATCCTGGGCCAAGAGGAGCCTAAAGTTATGAAAATTGTTTACAGGCACAGGCACAGTCCCTGAAAAAGGGACCCAAAAAGACTAATAGTTTCCCTGGTCAGCTCAAAACTTGTACCCGAAGCCCTCGGGCCAAGAGGACTCAAATTCCTACCCAGACCCCTCAAGTATTAACGCCCCAGACAATTTTGGGAGAAACTCTTCTTCTTAAGAGATTAAAATTTAAATCCGTAAGTTCCTGGCTAGAATGAACTCTACAAGAAACGTTTTAAGCTAGAATAAGACCCCCTTCTAGAAATGGGACTTTAAAAAGATCGGAAGTACTGTTTCTCGTCGGCTCAAAACTTACATCCTCAAGTTATGAGGCAAAGAGGATTCCAATTCACAAAAAGAGAAAGAAAATAGACGACATAGCTTCTTCATTGCAAATTTTACTTTTTGCTTTACTGAAAAGGGAGAGGAGCTTTCTTCGGTAAAAAGGGGGATTGTTAAGAGGAGGTGGGTGTTAGTTTCATGTGGTATTCGTTTTCCATTTTGAGTACTCAGTTTTTATATGAGGAAAGAGGGGGCAATGCCTCGCTTCTAACACCTTCGCTGTATGGTGAAAACAAACTGTTTCTTCGCGTGAAAAGTAAGGGGGGGGGGGAGGGATTCTTTGTGCAAACATGTACAACCTTTTGACAAGAAAACGAATGTGCTCATTCCGACACGCAACACTGTGGTTAGGTGTGAGGGGTACAAATGTTTCTTCTGTAAAAAGGGAATAATTATTCCATACTAAATTTTTTCTTCTTTGTAAGGAAAATTATGAAGAATGCCCCCTCCATCTAAGAGAGCAAGAGAGGTTGAGGCAACCCCTGTGAGACCATCAATTATTAAGTATGCTGGCCCTTCCACGACCCCAAAACAAAGCAGGAGGGATAGAGGTCCATCTGCACTCCATGAGCAAGGCGAGAATGTGGCTATCCCCACCCTATACGGACAAGATGCTGCCCCCTCGAACCCCAGTTATGCTGTGGGGACTTCTGTGGTCTTATTACAACCCAAAAATGCGCCCCATTCGAGTCCCAGTGTAGCCATGGGTCCTTCCGTGCAAGATGCAATGCTCGGGCCTTCAACACAAACTGTAGATCAAACATAGGCTACTTCTTACCTTATATCTGAGCTCTCAGCTCTCCATCAGGTGTCGGTGTACTCTCGACAGCTGTTTCCATCGAGTACTAAGCCATCCGTTCAAGGTAGAAGGGTTGTCCCCTCCATGCAAGTCATAGACAACCAAAGACTCCCTATCGTCCAATGTCCAAGCCTCCAGCTTCCTGTCAAGTGTTTGATCAATTTGAAGACGTGAGTAAATTTTTTTCAATCTAATAAGCTATTTTTTAGCTGTTAGAGAGCCTTTTACTCTTTACTTTTGTCTTTTCACTTTTTTTCTATTATTCAGGACCAGGTTACAGAAATATCTAAACAAAACTATTTTTCAACCTAATACAAGCTTTTCGAAGACATTAAATGTTATTTTCGCTATAATATTAATTTCCCCACACCTCTTGTTTTAAATTTCACTGCTCCCTCCCCTCAGAGATACTTAAATATAATGTAATTTTTTTGCTTGTCAAAGAAACAGCTCTTTTCTAATCTTTCCTATCACCTTATTTTCTCTGCCTACTGCAGACAGCTTGGCTATTTTTTCAACCTCATAATAATATTTTTCGCTAATTTCTAGTTTACTGTTAGAGAGTCTTTTATCTCGCCATTTGAAACTAATAATGCTATTTTTTCGCTAGAATATTATAGTTTTCCCTGAGTTTTAACGGACTTGGATGTAAGCTTTTTTTTAACTTTTTTAAGGCCTTTCTTTTCGCCGTTTTTTCAACACAGTAAAAGCGTGTCAGAGATATTGAAAGACATTTTTCTCCCAAAGAAAATATAGCGTTCCCCCTTTTGAATCAGGTCAAGTGCATGCATTCACCCTGCTAAATTCTCTTACCGAAGCCAAAAAGGCACTATATTCATGTCATAATTTCCCCATAGTAAAGAGCAAAATCGTTGCGATATAATCTGAATTATTAACGAATGCTTAATTTTGCTTCCACAAATATTATAAAAACAATTTTCTATCGGACTGAGAGTAGATGGCCTGAAAGGGATAGGATACCAAGTAAAGACCCCGGTTTTTTTCAAAGCAGATAAAGAGTATTAATATGAAATTTTTTGAGGGGTTGTTTGAACAAAATCAAAACCTTCTATGTGATCTTTTAGATTGTATTAAGTTGGAACTTTCAGAATATATATAGAGTAAACCAAATGCTACTATGTGCATACTGCTACTAAGCGCGTTTTTAATAGTAATCCAATTTTAAAAATAGGGTGATTTAGATACTTTGAAAATAAGCTATTTTCTTTTATAGGTTGTATTAGTACCATAGTCCATGTCGCCGTCCTCAACAGTTGGAGAAGAAGACGCGCCTGTGGAGCTCTCCAACAATTCACCATGGAGTGGTAATTCCCTTGAAATTCCAGATAATATTGATGATTTTTTAACTGATTATTTTAATGCAGATAGTAGCGCAGTTGAGCAGGGGGACTTACCTTTGCTAAGTCCGAACACCTTACAGCTTTTAGATGATTTCATCCGGAAATTAACGGGGAACTCTCCCCCCACTGATTACATACTTTCAAATTAAAGTAATGAAGTGGCTTCGAACAATTCTATTATTGAACAATAGGGGGGTTAGGTTGTTGAAAAAGTAAAAGAGGAAGAGGGGGAGGGATGTGAAAATACCCAACTTATAACATTTCCTGAATTCCAACTGTCAAATTCAATTTAAAATTCAATAGTTGTTTACACTGCAACTTTTGGTGATCCTTTTAATTCGCTTATGGGGGGTAATTTTGTATTTGACTCTATAGAAATTGTCCATGAATATGTAGATAGAATTCGTGCACTGCTAGAAAACCAGATTCCGTTGTGGGGGGTAGGGATTCAATTAAGGTTTCAATTGTTTTAAAGGTGTTTTATTTAAATGAGGGAAAAAGCGAAGTTTATCATCATTATGTACACGCCGAGATGTTGGTGGTCTATCCGCATTTAGAAAATTTTGAGGGTGTGTTTTCGGATTGGATAGGCCACATTACTACACATCTTGAAAATTATAGCGAAAATGCGAGTGGGTCTGTGGTTTTATTTGTTGGAAATTTAAGCGTTAATATTTGTAAATTTAAAACAGATTTTATTTTAAGAGGGGGGCATAGGGATGAGGGTATAGTTTTAAATTATAATCCTGATTTAGAGGGTTGTCAAGGTGTTCAGCGAATCTGTTTTGAAACAGGCCAAAAATGTTTCAAGTACGCTTTCCTAATATCAGCTTTCCGGCCTTTGAAAGATGGCGCTACAAAGAAAAATTTAGAATATTGGGCTGTGCATGGGAAGGAGGGGTCCGATTTTCCCGCTGTAGATTTCACTTGTTTAGAGGTAAAATACCCAGTAACGCTAAGGTCCATTGATATTTTTGAAAGAGCCAATGCCCATTTAAATATCGGCGTTACTGCGGCTCAATATGAAACCGAGTTTGAGGATGGGGCTCGTTCTAATAAGAAGGGGGTGTTGTTCCCAGTAAGAGTCCCATCAATTCAAGTGGTGAAGCACTGGGTATGGTTGTTGTACATACCACCTAGTGTACCCAATGCAATTGGCAATTTTAACCCAATTACAGACATCAGTAGAGTTCTGGGGGAAGGTAAGAATAAAGGGGTACGTTTCTACTGTCCGACATGCCTGTCTCGATTTCATAGTGATTTAAAACTACAGAATCATATGAAGCATTGTAGACGGCATGGCTACTAGTCAGTGGAAACGGTTTCAGGTAATAGGGCCATTTTACGCTTTAAAAATTTCCAAAATACCCTTCTCCAGAGTAATAAAATCTCTTTTGATTGTGATGCAAAGCTAGTGGAAGTGAACAATCCTCGATTTCCGAATTGAATAGGAGTATATTAAGCTATTGCAGTCTCCTGTACCCATCCACAAAGAGATAGTTCTAACACTATACAGTTGTTAGAAATAGTCGAAACGTTGCATGAGGATGTGTTCATGGTCAAGGCATTGACCAAATTAATTGGCACCACTAATGGCACTATTTCTCGTTTGAGAAATACCCATTACCCTATGTTGTTGTCTGAAGAGGATTGTCTCGCGATTAAAAATCGAAAAATATGCTGGGTTTGTAAGGGGGGGGGTTGAAGAGGGGGATAAGGGGAAGGGGCTAGAGGGCAGAGGGGGGAAGGGGAAAGTCAGAGCTCTTGATCACTTGTGGCAGGAAATATCCTCTGGGGGTAGTAATTTTAGAGGGGTAGCGCATCAATCATGCAATGTGAATGTAAGCCAGCAGTTTTTTATTCCAATTTTTATTCATAATTCAAATTATGATTTAAAATTTATTTTACTGGCATTGGCACGTATTCACAGGGAGGAGGGGGAGTAGATAGTCCATGGGTAAATAATTTATTTACCTATAACATCATCCCCAAATCAGCAGAGAAGCTTGTGCTTCTCGAGTTTAAATGGCAGGTATTGAATAACGGGCATACGTGTCTGAATAAAATCAGGTTTTTAGATTCATTTAGTTTTTTCCCCAAGGCATTGAGTCAACTGATTCAAGTGCAAAAAGCGACAATTTTGATAGGTTTCCTTTGCTTAAACAGCACTTTCCAGACAGTGAAATGTATGACCTATTGACCTGTAAAGGTGTATATGCATAAGACTATTACTGTTCTGGCGCTCGCTTAAGCGAGATGAAACTACCTCCAATTGAAGCATTCTATAACTCACTCACAAACAGTAAATGCACTGCCGAGGAATATGAAATTTCCAAGAAGGTTTAGGCTATGGCTAATTTTGAAAATGGGTGAGATTATTGTAAACTGTACTTTACCAGTGACATTTTACTCTGTTAGATATTGTCTGCAAGAACACAGATCAAATCTATTCAGAGTTTGGACTAGATATAGGATATTATTTTTCCACACCACATTTGTTGATGGACTTGATTTTGAAAATTAGTAGGGATGAAATTGGCTTGATAACGGATCTAGATCAACAACTTTTTGTAGAAAGATCAATGAGGGGGGGGTATGTTTTTCATGGATATCGCGTTTTGACAACAGATCCAAGCGGACAAAACAGCACTGGTGCAAAGTCAAACGCAGTTTTTTTGGACATGAACTCGTTATATCCCTTGGCAATGTCTCAGTACTCTCTGCCGTGTGGGAACTATAAATGGCTTGAGAATCCTTGTGAGTTCCCGGACATTAACAGCGTCGAGGACAATGTGCCATAAGGATGGTTCTTTGAAATTGATGGTCACTTTCTATTGGCGCTT
>NC_142806.1:51109642-51249642 GCF_049724085.1 Artemia sp. Qi Xiang Cuo
AAAAATTGCTTCTAAAAAAAAAGATTTTGTTTGTTCTATTCAGATTGTTTTTAACGTTGTTTTGGTGTAATTTTTGTTTTATCCTTGTTTATCCTAGCATTACACCAATATAACAAGTATTGTAGATAAAACAAAAATTATTTGTCCTAGCTAGGTTTACTAGGATAAATCTAGTAAACGTACATAACAAGGCAAATATAGTGCTTTGATACTAAATTGCAAAACTCCAAAAATGGATTTCAATTATTTAGCTCCTTAATTGTTCTATCGGCTGTGTGATCCAGCTATTGTTTACAAATAAGTTCTGAGACAACACTGGCTAATCATGAAAAACAAAAAAAAATCTTAAAGAAGAGGAAACGAGTATAATTACAGCTAGTGAAAAATCGAAGAAAAGAATACAAATATTTCGGTCGAGACCTCCGCTTGAGGTCTTCTCAGTCCTGAATAACAAAAAACAATATACAGATAAAAGTCCACAAGGCAATATAAAAAACAAACGCTTAAACAAACACTGAAAGTGAAAGAAAAAGACGAGGAAAGTGTAACTGAATAAAAAATACTGAAATATTGAAATGGCATTTCAAACTTTCATTTTATTTGAAGCATTCTTAAAGGTTAATTGCTTACCAGGTATGGTGTTGCCAGAGATTCTATTGGGTTGTGAAATACAATTTTTGGATGGATTTTTATACAGTTACCCTTTCATCTTTGCTTGGAAAGGATCTTCTTATTTTAGTTTGAGTGTTAAGGTCTCGTTTTTATGTTATCCTTTGGACTTTTATTTTATTTATTTTTTGTTATTTAGCATTAAGGACGGTCAAGTGGAGGTCTCGATCGAAATAATTGCATTCTTCTCATCGATTTTTTACTGCTTATAATTATCTTCGTTTTCTCTTCTTTACGATTTTTTAGTTTTGAGTTTGTTTACTACTATTGTTTACAACTTCCTTTTTTTATTTATATTTTTTTTACCTTTTTATTTTCTTTTGATTTATTTTACTAATTGCTATTGTTGTTAACTATTTTTACTATTTGTGTGTTTGGCATAGTTTTAACCACTGTTGTCTTTATCTTACAAAATTTGAAAATGGACTTCAATTTTTTGGTTCCTTAACTGTTCTATTTGCTGTGGGATCCAATTCTTACTATTTAACTATTGTTTAGTATTTACTTTTTTATTGCTCTGTTAACTTTTTCATTTCCTTTATTATTTCCTATTGTTTACTGTTCCAGTGTTTAGTATAATTTTAACCAGTATTGTCTTCGTGTTTTTATTTATTTATTATTTCTAATATAGTTGTTCATTTCAGGCTTGGCTTATCGTTGTCTTTCGTTTCTTTATTAAACGTTGTCGGCAAGTTGAAACTTTGCCTGAAGAGGATAGACAAGCTCTTGAAAATGCATCTCTATTAGAACAATCGACCTCATCTGTGGCCTCATCTGTACTATACGGATCTTGTGAATTTTAACGAAAATTTTCCATAGTAATTTATTTTTTTGGTTGGTCTTAAAGTTCTTGGCCGTCCGAAACCAGAACGTTTTAGCAACATTCTTCGTTTAGGTTTAGGCGCACGATTAGGGTTGTAAAAAATGGGGTTGAACTCCTCGTGCACCTCCCCCGGGTATTTTTCTGTTTTGAATAAATTTCGTATAATTTGATCTTTTTCATTACACCATTCCTCTCCTCGCCCACCCGCAAAAAAAACTATGTTTGGATCATAAATTATTATAAGCTCAACTATATTACCTCTGTGAGGGCACTATATTAAGGATTTTGGAGTAAATTTTAGTTCCAATTTCAGATGCAAATAAATTTTTAATTTCAATAAAATTGAATGACTTTCATATTTTGATGTTTTTGAAGTACAAATCACCCAAGGCAATACTTTTACCGCATGCAATGGCTTAGATAATTCATGTATTGACCGAGGTCGTTAAGCAGCTGATGAAATGCTTTAAAAGTATCTTATTTCCGTCCGTAGCCGCTGGGAACTAAATCCCTGTCTCTGTTCATTACTCTCAGCTTTCAATTGAAAGTTCCCAATTTTATATTGTAATTTAGTCTTACAGTTTATATTACTTCTATTTTTCATATTTATGTGCCTCAATAAGTACTTCAATTTTAGTTACTTGACTTACATGTCTCGAAAGTTTTTTTTGGACTTGATCCATTTGAACTCTGAACTCTCAAGAACTCTTCTTTTCATTTTATTTGGAGCCCAATATGTTGCTCACAATCTTTTAACGTATTTATGCTAGTTACCTGTTACTGCGATTACTCAAAACTCGGTTTCGATACTTAACATAGTTTGATTTTGGCCAACCTAAATGGGGGATGTAGGTGGGAACCGCTTTGAAATGAGTTTCACTCAAGATATTATTGCGTGTTTAGCCGTTTTTGTAGATTCGATAGAACATAAACAAGCTCAAAAGGCATTTCCAAAACAAATATATATAAATGTCTAGGGGGGGGGGACATTAAGAAAGTGTTTGAAAAAGAAATTATCTCTAGAAGCGAAGCTTCGAAAAGATTTGGAAACATTCCGTTGAACTTTCTAAAAATGAGAAGGTTTTGAAGCACGCACAGTAATTTTTATAACGATAGTATAACTGTTATTTTTATATTTATATTTCCCTCATAAATACAAAAAATTAAGGATTAATTAATACGCACAAAGAAAAAATTCTAGCAGTATCAGCTTAAACTACCAACTCAAAATAACAAACGTGACACGCCACGTCTCAAAACAAGATTTAAGAAATGAACGTAGCCTACGTAAGTTTTTTAACTTTATTAAAAGTAGAATATTTCGAAGAGATATATTGAGATGCATAAAATATACAAGTAACATTATGAAATCTGCATTTCTATGGGGTTAAAATTAAAATGTCACTTTAAATAACCAGAATTCTTAGAATTATTTAAATTACAAAAATAGAATTCTATCTATTTTAATTACAGAATTACATATATCAATTATAAATTTCCAGAATTCTCCAAATTAACCAGAATCCTTGGTAATTTTGTTACAAGATTATTCTTCTAAATTAGCCACAACAACAGCAACATTTTTTCTTAATTCTTATCGGATTAGCTCTGTCTAATTGATTTTGGTCTTCAGTTTAGCTGCACCGCAAAAAATTGCTGTTATTTACTGCGAAGTTTTACTTTTGTATACCTGAAAAATTTCCAAGTCATATTAGATGAAAAAAAAGAAAGAAAATGTTCCCCATGTTATAAGGGTTTTGATTTAAGGAATCTTAATCTATAACGATAGTCTATGGATTCCTTATTAATCGTTTATCAAGTTAATTGTTTTAATTGATTAAATTAATGAGGAGTTAATGAGGATTTTTTAGGAAACCAATCCTTCACTACCTTGTTCAAAGACTGCTTTGTTTTTCAGTCTCAAATGCTCTGTCTGGAAATGATACACTTAAAGATTAGCAGCAAAATTTTGTTCCCAGTCCTAATTGTCATGGGTACCCATAAGTCAAAGGGTCAGACGGTACTAGAGGATTACCCCAAAGAAATTGTGTTTTTATGGTGTACAAATATAAAAAGAGGGAATTTCGTGTTTTAATTTGTCCGATATCCCTGGGGACAAACTGAGGAGGGGGTCTTACTTTGCAAGGGTCTGTCTCTTCTTCATTTTGCAGAGCTAATCCAAGCTCTTAACCGGAATCTAAGCTGTTAACCGGAAGACAGTTAAGAGACTATTGATAGGTGAAAGACAAAATAACCTGTGGTATCTGCTGTCGCTCAAAACATTTAATCACCCAATTCTGTTTTCGTAGTTGATATTTTTAGATATAGTTTTTCAGTCCAGTATTCGTCTAGTATGGATGTTTTTGTGTAGCATTTTTCAATTAGTAAGTATTTTCAAGAAATCAGTTTTAACATTTTTTTTGTTCTTTTTAAGTTGTCCCGTGGACTCTTATCTCTATTTTTTATTATTTATAAAAATACAATTTTCATTATTATATACAATTTTTATTATTATATACAATTTTTTTATTTATAACAAATAATTGTATTTATTTTATAATTTATTTTTATTATTCGAGCGAAGGTCTCGACCGGAATATATGCGTAATTCTCTTCTATTTTTCTCTGGCTGTTATTATCCTCGTTTTCTCTTCTTTACGATGTTTTTCGTTTTGTAATGCTTAGCCAGTGTGGTCTCTGAAATTATTTATTTTGTTATGGGCCTCACGACCTGATATCTAGAACAGTTATTTGATTTTCTTGAAACAGTTCTCTTTTCTGGCTTTATTACTTCCGAAAAAGATGCAGGTTACTTGAGTTTTTCAGACGTCAAATCGAACTCCCTTCTAGTACTTGTTATTGCTAGCCGTGTTAAAATGGCAAAACGAATTGATCGATTTGGTTTTTGAACAACTCGTTTCAGTAATGAAATTATACTTTTTGCATAGTGCAGATTATCTTTACGTATTTGCTGAATATTTTGTTGATTTTAGTATATTATTTATTTTACGACTAGTCAAAGGGTCGTAAGTGATATGAATTGTTTACTTAGCACCATTATTAGTGATATAGTGACGCTACTTAAATTGTGCTCTTGATTACTTTTCTTTGTCTAGTTTAAGGTCTGCAACATGAGCAAATATTTTTACTTTTTAAAAGCTAAATCGAAAATAAAAATTGGTTATTTCATAGATGTTTCAAAAATGGTGCCATATTTAGTCCAGTGTTGTAGAAGACCTAACCTTGTGGAGTTATATACATATATATATATATATATATATATATATATATATATATATATATATATATATATATATATATATATATATATATATATATATATATATATATATATATATATATTTATATATATATATATATATATATTTATATTTATATTTTTTTATATATATATATATATATATATATATATATATATATATATATATATATATATATATATATATATATATATATATATATATATATATATATATATATATATATATAGCTTATAATTTTTACGAGCCTTAACTCCATGTAGTATTATGACTTGGAAATGAGGCAAACTACACAGTAATTTTGCACACAAATTAAACTTATACAGTGAGAGAGAAAGAAATATTCAAAAACTAAGAGTTCCTCAATTTAGGGATTGGAAAATTTGCTCGGTAGAGCGTAACGTCTCTTTCCTAAAAAAAACATGGGTGGCGATCCTAGGAATCTATCGCGAAAAATTCGCGAATCATTCGCGAAAAATTGCCCCATAGTTTCTGCTGATCAGAGACATCGATGTTTTTCTTGGGTGTGTGGGGTGGGGGGGGGGGTCTCAGGCCCCAAAAATATTTAGAGAAAATATTTGAACAGTTTACTATATTTGTTCTTCCCTTTTTAGCGCGTGTTTTTTATTAACAAAATGTGTTTTTGTGTTGTTTTTTTTATTCATTTTTTTAAACAAAAATGAGTATAAACAAATTTTTGATGCGTTTTTCAAAGTTTTTTTCGTACCTCCCTTTCCCCGAAAAAATTCTTTTGTACCCCCTTTGATCCTTTTGAGATTTTTTGAACGGGTTTCTAAGTTTTTTGTTTCTATGGGCGAGCTCTTTCTTTACTAAATCTTGGTCTGTTTATTAATTCTTTAATAATAATAATAATGATTTATTTATTACCCACTATGAACAAAAAGATGTGGAGTACATCAAGAACAAAAACAAAAAAAAACAAAAAAGCAAACTCGCACACTTAGCAATTATTTACATAAAACGACGTAGATTATGTTGCGCAGTAAGACCTGCAGATAACGAAAGCTTTCCCGCAAGCAGTCACTTTTTCCCGTAAATCAGGGAGGACGGATCGCGATATTAGATGCCGGTTCCGGAACCACTGAGGGAGGCACAAAAGGTACCGAAAAAATTTAAAATAATAAGTCCGGATAGATTTCAGGTCTTTAGGCTTCAGATTTGGAAGAAAACCAGATAAAAAAAAGAATAGAATGATCGCAAAATGAAGAATATGATATCAATATGGTTTCCATTTCGAAATGACTCATTTCTGAGGATGGATAATCCAATTTGGAGGATGGCCCACATATAGTGGCGTATCCAGGAGACAGATTCACACTACTACTACTAACAACTCACTGTAGCACCAAGCTCTCTGAGGCCAACGCAGCTAGGGGGAGGGGGTTACAAAACGTTTTTTTTGGGGGGGGGGGGGTACAAAAAAATTATAAAAACATGTCAAATTTTTTATTCATTCTTGTTGCGTTTTTACGAGCCAGACGAACATTTGGGGGGGGGGGGCTCAAACTCCTTAGCCCCCCCCCCCTCCTGGATACGGCCTTGCTTTACACCTTTTCTTTTACCAGACATATACATTAAAGTGATTAGTGCTATGTACGAGAATAACACTGCTGCGGTTAAGGTAGGAAATGAAGTTAGCAACTGGTTTTGTCTTAAATGAGGAGTTAAGCAGGGTTGTGTTCTATCCCTCTTTTTATGGATCATTTTGATGGACTTTGTCTTAAGGAGCACTGGAAAGGCAATGGGAGACCACGGAATCAAATAGGAAGGAAAAACGCTCCTGGGCTTATATTATGCTGATGATTTAAGCATCCTAGATGAAAATATTAGCAAAATGAACGAACTTTTAAAGGTTTTGCGAGTTCAGGGTACTAGGATAGGTTTTAAAATTAATGTTAAGAAGATTAAGTCATTAAGACTAGGAATAAGTAACAGAGAAATTGCCTACGGATTGTTCTGGGTACCCGGCTGACTGACCGTATTTCAAACAGTAGGCTGTACGAAAAACGTGGTTCAATTCCGCTTTCTAGGGTTATAATGAAAAAAAGGTTGAGATGGCTAGGGCACGTTCTGCGGATGAAGGATGACAGATTACCGAAGATTGTCGTTTTCGGCCAACCGTCTTGGGCTAAACGGAAAGCAATTCGTCCTTGTCTGGGGTGGGAGGATGTCATAAAGAAAAATTTAAAGGAAATGCTAACTTCCTGAGAGGGTGTAAAGAGGGAGGCTTTGAATAGACTGGGATGGAGGAGGAGCTTGCGTAGCTGTGTCAGCCTCAGGTGGCTCGGTCCTGCGATGAGTTGTTAGCGATAGTAGTTAATTAAATCTTTTCTTACATCCTCCCACTCCATTCGGGAGTGACCTGATTTTCCATCGGCCCTAGACAGTTGCCTGACATAGAAGATCTTGGGCAATCTGTCATTCTTCATCCGCAGAAGGAGGGGTGGGGCTTAGAAATCCCACCCCCCTATGAAGCATGAAAAATTATATTTTGAGACAAGCACTGCTAAATTTTAAGATGACAGTACAAAAATGATTTTGTTTTTAGGACACCCCTCAACTTTCCTGGGACAGGGGTATTTACAAAAGAATATATTTTTTTTTATATGCTTCATAAAAAAAAGCAAATATAAAAAATGATTCTGTCTCCTATAGCGAAAAAGTCGTATGTCAATAAACTTTGTTTAGGAAAAATTACCTTTTAATGAAGCAGTCAAACCCAATTTATTAGAATCTCTATTGTTAGTATTAAGGTACGGTTTTGTACTCGGGTTGACGTCGATTGACTCATTAAAACAAAAAATTGTATGGTTTTAAGTTAATCAGGGCAGTGTTGTCCATTCACATAACGCGGCGTATGCATTTTTTTTTCTTTTTGTTATACGAAAGAAATACAGAAGTTTATTGTCCATCAGATTTTTTTAACTATAGGCTTCCTTAGAAAAGGAAAAAAATGTCAGTAATTAATGTAATTTTTCGAGAGCAGAATTGAGTCATACCGTGGGCAGGCTGAATGATTTTCGTATGTTATGCGTCATGTATTCATATACATTGATTGACAATTAAACAGAGATTTTAAATCAACACTATTCAAAGTTTGTTTAGTAGTTGCACCAGTCATTATGAAGACACAAGTTTATTATTTCCTATTTTGAACACATTATAAAGGTATTTTTTGATGATATTTCTCCAAAAATTATTTTTAATCAAGGCCAGGGGGCCTAAAATCAGGAGAACGCAGCTCCTCCACAATTGAAATCCCCGGTTTGCAAATTTTTTTATATAAATATTTTATAATCACCTTTATAGAGAAGCCAGTCTGAGCCTTATAACCAATTTGGCCGCTATAAAGTTCCGAATTACAAATAAATTAAGTTCTGCACAACCCAGGGTAAATCTCATTATGCAAAAGTAAGGCAGCAGCATATTTGTGTAAAAAAAAAATACATTCGAACAATAGACTTATTAATTAGATTAAAAAATTACAATTTGGGAACATGCTAATAATTTCCTTGCGACAAGCGGGATTGAACCGGCGACCTATCAATCAGAAAGCGCACCTTCAACCCGTGCACTGCCACAAGGTATCATAATGATTGATTCTTCAACAAACTTTCGTACATTGCTTAAAACAATCCTTATTTCAAGCTGAATATTCCGATTTCTCATAATATCGAAAAAAAACAAAAACATCATAACCAGGATTAATAAACAAAACAACAAATGAATGTAGATTGACGGTTTAATAGTCCATCCATTACTCTAGCTGGCAATTGAAAAGCCGTAAATTTGAACAAAGCTAATAGAGGTGATATGGAATAAAATCCGTTTTCGTACTCTTAATTTTTAAAAAACGACAGGTCTTTCCCACTAAAAAGCCAGATTCTCAAAACAAGATCTAAAATTGACAATGGGAAAAAGGATTTCAGAAACTGGAGTTTTTGAATCGCGCAATTTGGTACAGCAGCATCTATAGGCCTACCATTCAAAACCCACAATCTATCAAAACCATAATCTTTAAAATTAGATTTTACAGATTTTGAAATTAACCATCCAGATTTCAAACTCTCAATGGGATAGCATTTCCATGTTTTAGATTGTCAGTGGAACAGTATATATTTATTTTATTTATTCATTTCCCTCAACTCAGAATTATTTAATGTTTCTTGACAACCCGCCTTTCGGTGTCCGTTTCGCTCTGCCCTCTCATTGCTTTGTGTCCTTATTATCGGTTTCCAGCAGCTTTGAGAGATGGGAATAAAATGTTCCCATTCTTAGCATGTCAGTGATGACACAGTCTTAGCTGCTTCATCCGTGCAATTCTGTTTCCATTCGATGGTAATCTGTTTACTGCTTTATAGAATCCTAATTTAATTTTTTGCCTGCTCTTAGTATTCTCAATATCCCTGGAGTATGCTTTTTTATCAGTTAAGATACAAATTCCAACCTTTGATTTCTATTTTCCTTAGTTTCTTAGCTACCTGGTTTATTCCAAACATTTCAGCCTGGAAGACGGTAGCAAAAGCCCTAAGTAATGAATTGTCACCTCCTCCTTCAAATTAGGGATACTCTGATATGTTTAAATTAAAGGTCTGATTTTCCGCGAGATCGCCTCCTGTACATCAGGTTTTGGAGAAGCAACTGTATTTCCTTATTTTGGAGAAGCAACGCCATCTCTTGCTCCATTTTGTTTCTATCCTTTATAGCGATCTGAAACCGGGTTTTAAGGATGGGATTATATTATCCTTCGGCATCGAAAAACTCCCCGTATCTAGGCAGTTATGATTTTCAGATTCCCACATGGCTTCTGGTTCCCCCTTCGCTTATCTGCTGTCTTGAGTATATTTATCCGTAACTTACAGCCATACATAGGAATTATTGCCTTTTCCACAAGAAAATATTCAATCGATTGTTGTTCTACTTGTTGCTCCAAAAATGCCATGGCGAGTTCCATGATACGCTGAGGTTATTAATATGTAGACTAGCCTTTGCAAACTTGTTAAAGAAGTCTCGTGGTCCCTAGTTTGAGTTGAATTGACAAAGACTACGATACAGTATGACAGTATTTGTCAAATTACCGAAATCAAATTACCGAACCGAAATCAAATCGAGTTATAACTTCAAAAAGAAGTAAATTTTGAGAGCTTCAAAACGGTAATGAAAAACTGAGCATTGAATACTATTTGTACAAAAGCTACTCATTGGGTTTAATTATCGTTCTTTTTCAAACATTAATGTAATTTAATTGAGGTTAACTGGAATTTTCTTCTTCGCTTTTATAACGGACATTTAAAAATTAATTCATTGTTAAGCTTAGTTATGGAAATTCAAAAAGATATTAGGTTAAATTTCGTCATCATCTAGCAAAGGGTAGGATATGCAAATAATCTTTTCGGAAAAAAATTTCGACGTATTTTATTACCCAATCTCGGTACTGGAAAATGAACTGAGTTAATCAATCTCACGTGCTGGCGTTAAAGAACTGAGAAGTAAATTCCAAAATGACCTTTAAAGCATTATGGCTTAGTTGACAGTCAAACTAGCCTAAATCAAAGCAGCAGTGGGTCCAGAAGTCACTTTCCCTTTCAGTGGCTCAATCTACTTTCGGGCAGCTCTCATCTCAAATTCTAGCTCCCCTCTCTGCCCCAAAGAAAAATCCTGGATCTGCTGCTAAATAAATATTATTCTAATAAAGGAATAGAACAATAAAACAAAAACAATTATAATGTTTTCTTTTATTCAGTAATCAGGCAGAAACAGAATAACGTCAATTTTTTTCTTTTTTACCAATTTCGCTTCGAATTTAGTACACGTCCAAGAAATCAGCACTTTAAAATTATAGACGAGAAAGATTCAATCAACATCGATATCGCTTATTGGTTGAACTGTAGATTCGTAATAGATTTTTAAAGCTTTCTCCTTGCGGCTATATGAAGATGTCGTATAGGTATTCGTCCGCTGTAAACGGGCATTCTCTTTAATATTCATTGCCTTTCTTTCGTCATCAGTTAAGACTTTTAGAGTTTCGTGGGAATCCCTGTAAAAAAGACATAAATTAAGAAGCTAATTATCAATAATATACGTGATATGCCGTTAAGCCCCAATGACATCAAAACACAAATTTTTTACCCCCTTGTTTGATGCTATAGGTTTTAACTTATTTTTGCCGATTTTTCACTCGCCTTTTTTTTTTTGAAATCTGACGCCCGCTACTACAAAAAACTACATAACAACGTATGGATTATTTTTTCCAAAAGAAATAATTCTTGATTTTTTGAGATTATATACTTGCGTAATTGTCTATTTGATTAATTCAAATAATCAGACGTTGTTTGTACATTAATACATGTTAATACATATACGTCAAAAAATTAATTCTTGATTTTTGATATTATATAATTGCCTTAGATTCTACTTGATAAATTCAAAAAAATCCGACGTCATTCATACGTTAATACATGTACGTTAAAAAATGAATTCCTGATTTTTTAGATTAAATATTTGTGTAAGTTTCTACTTAATTAATTCAAACAATCCGAAGTCACTTGTACGTTAATGCATGTTAATATATGTATGTTAAAAAAATTATTCTCGATTTTTGAGATTATATAGTTGCGTAAGTTTCTTCTTGATTAATTCAAACAATCTGAATGCCATTTGTACGTTAATACATATACGTTAAAAAATTATTCCCTGATTCTTTTGAGATTATATAATTGCGTAATACTTAATTAATTCAAACAATCGGAAGTCATTTGCACGTTAATGCATGTTAATACATGTACGTTAAAAAATAAATTCCTGATTTTTTTTTAGATTATAATAACAATAATTTATTGTTAACCTCTGTACAAAACAAAAATGCACTAAAGAGGAGTATAAGAAAATCAAAAGAAAAACAAAAAAGACACAGACAAAAATTACGCACAATTCTTGACAACTTTAACTTTTAAACACTTATTCAGCATCCAGTTTCAGTTCCAAAACTGCATGAGGGTATAAGGACTACCAAATTACTGCTTTCGCCCCTTTGACTCCATAAAAGTATCTACAGATATAATCAAAAACGTCCCCCAATAAGCTAAAAACTGGTTCTCCCTGTAAAGCTACTTAATTCTAATGATGTGTCGTGGGAAGTGTGGGTACTTGAGCTGCCTATCCTCAGCAGTTTAAGGCCTGTAGGCCGGCTGGTACCTATACGGCTCTACCCACTCACTCCCGGTTGAATCAGTGATTCAACCCTTTTTCTTTGCCTTCGTCATACTTTAGTACATGGGTCAAACATTATAAAATTTCAAAACTAGCGACGCTGGGCACTTGATAGAAGGTAAGTCAACAGGTAAGGAAAGAAGGTAAGGAAATTGACAACAATTCTGTTGCAGCAGTCAGAAAACCTATGTGACAGTTCGTCAATTTTTGACAAATTTCAAAAACACCGTACCGTCGGGAAATGTAACTATTACCGCGTACAAATGGGGATACTAAGAAAATATTTGGAGAACCTAAAGAACAGCGATCCGACTTGCCTTTTATCAGATGCAGAGAAAAATTTCCAAAAAGGTGTCAAAAACAACACATGCGGTGCAAAAATGCATTATATAGCTGACCAAGGTTTCTATAACCAAATTGGCTCTTTACCCTGACGAGGAGACCGTAAGATTTCTAAATTTTTCTTTCAAAGAATCAATTATAAGCGCCTAATGGATATAATTGAAGTTCCAAATAGAAGGCCTAAATACCTAAGTGAACTGGAAGATGAGATTGTAGCGAGACCAACTTGGATTTTATCATTGGAGGCGGTCTCCGGTCCAAAGACAAGAATTTCTGTTTTGGAAGTAGCAAATGAAAGATCGATTTCATTCAGTCCGGAGCAAGCAACATCAACGGCGTTCTGGAGTGCCCCAAGATTATCAGCCAAGAGAAGAATGTCATCGGAATATGACAAGTGCCTTGGATCGATATATGGCTTAATTAAGTAAGGTGGAATCTATCGAGTGACTAGTCTAATAGTTATTAAATATTGCCATACTAAGAACAGAACCTTGCTTAACACCACGGCGCACGCAAATACGATTACTAACAGTACCATGCAAACGTATCCGGATTGAGGACTTCTGATACCACTGCCATAAAGAGGCACAACCAAATGGATTAACTTCACTTCTAAAGAGAGACGGAATTGCATGGGAGTGAAGAACGCAGTCAAAAGCCTTTGAAGTATCAATGGCACAAACGTAGAGTTTACTTTTTGACTTTTTATGCCTATCGAGAAGTTGCATGGTAGTTCTGCACGCCAAGCCCTACATGAAAACCAAAATGGTTATCGCCATGGTCACATTTTGTGCTCATTTCATTATAGATAAGCTCATCAAGAAGCTTGCCAATCGTCGAACTTACTGTAATCGGTCTAAATGCGTCACAGGACTTCGGGTCTTTATTTCTCTTAAAAATGCACATTACTAGATCTTCACATACCGTATCAGGAACTTGCTGCTGGGTGATACTAGCCTGGAATAAAATAGCAAGATGTTCATAACAATTTTACTGTCCCGTACATCAGATTTTCGGGTTGCAGGCCGTCTGAACCCGGTGCTTTACCTGGTTTAAGACATCGAATATGCACCAGAATAAATGCCGGCGTGATCCTACTATCGTTTTTTAGCATGGTCTAACTTTGCAAAATGACCCAAAAGAATAAACCGAAATGTTTTTATAAGAGGAGGAAGATCTTCAGAAAATAATGTGGAAAAATGACTTTCCCAAGAGCCTAAATCAATCGGATTGTCCTCAAATGAAGAAGTCGATGTAAATTTTGATACGTGATGCCACAACAGCTGGGTTATTTTTAGTATCCCGCGTGAGGTTGTAGATTTGACGCCGTTTCCATTGCCGCACCGTTTTTCTATATACACGCGTTGTATACTTGACGATCTGAAATAAACTACCTGACCTTGGATAACCGCAGTCAGCCCAAATACGAAAAAAGAACTTGTGTCGATGTCTGGCTCTCTGAAGTTCAAAGTCTTCACTCCACCCCTTTTTACGTGTCCAAACTCGAATTTTGGCTAAAGGAAGAGAGAATTAAGCAGCAACATTGATTGAATGAACTGGTCCCACCAAGTAAAAATCCAAATCGCAAGTGTTCCCGTTTATGGACGTACATAAAAGATGAAATGGAATCTGGATTATTGACAACATAGAATCTAATGTTCTCTGATATACAGATATATCAAGATGATTCCAGCAAGACTTAGAAAAACACTTGGGCTTTTGCACATGAAGAGGCAGAGAAAAGCTAATTCGAAACTGTAAACTTAAGTGATCGCTTGTTAGGATGTCGCTTGAAACGTCAACAATGGTACCCTGCATCTGATGGGCGTCCGTTTGATTGAAATCCAAATCGGGAATGGAGTCTGAGTTGTGCACATAAGAAAACAGCTTCGGTTTTGGTAGCAGAAAATACCACTAGGAAGGGAGGAAAGTAATATTTGAGTAGGCGGTGCATTCTCATTTTTCAAATCCATGTTAAAATCACCACAAATAAATATTGCTTATTTGCTAATCGAACCCTGAATGGATCTAGAAAGAAAGGAACACTTATGAAAGGAGCACTTATGAAGAAAGGAACAAAGGAGTTACTGAGTCTGTTTGTGCGGCAAGAGACGGGCATAAGCTTGATCTTGCTTCTGGTATTTGCGCGGACAGGCATTTCAGGTGGTAATATTGTCCGATGTACAGGACTAGACAATAAAAACTGGTCAAAACGAATCATCAGCTGAAAACGGCGATCACGAAGGCTTGGTATTTCAAGTGACTTCAGAGAGGAGCTGTAATCTACTTATTTGTCACAAAGAATGACTTTTACAGCTCGTCCCTTCCAGATCATCACTTAAATAATCTATGTCATGAACTTGCGGGCCCTAGACGGGACACGCATATTCAAGGATGGGTCGAATAAAAGTGAAGTACGCCGTTTTCAGTTTATATATTGGAAAATCCAGGCGGCGCATCGCCACTAGTGTCCGCATAGCATACTGCCCCTTCTTTACCAGCTCATGTACGTGAATAGAGAATGAACAGTCCACACTAAAGGTGACGCCCAAGATAGTTGCACACGAAGCAGAAGGGAACAAAATCGAGGGGCAGGTAAAATCGCGTTTAAGTGGGTTAAACCTCAAAACCTTTGATTTATCCTCGTTAATTTGAAGACTGTTAGTAGTAAACTCTGATTTAAACTGATCAAAAGTTTCTACTTGATTAATTCAAACAATCCGACGTCATTTGTACGTTAATACATGTACGTTAAAAAAAAAATAATTTCTGATTTTTTTTTAGGTTATATAGTTGCAGAAGTTTCTACCTGATTAATTCAAACAATGAGACGTCAATTGTTCGTTAATACATGTTAAAAAAAGATTGCATTCCTTACTTGTCAACGTTTGTAAACAGTACGTTTAAAAGAAAAAACCTCAAGGTCTTTTTTCTTCTTTAAAGTTTTTGCTTTTAATTCCTCAAGTCAATCAGTTTTATGGAATATTCTGTCTAACTAATTAATATCGACATCAAAGTAGATTGGTTGAAGGAGTCTCGAATAAGAAGTGATTTCTCCCTTTCATTAATTTATTTAACAATTTTTTTCATCAGTTATTAAAATGTTGGGATGGAGGAGGAGCGTGCGTAGCTGTACTGGCTTCAGGCGACATGGTAGTGCAGTGAGTTGTTACTGGTAGTAGTTGTTGTTAAAATGAGGTAGGAAACTACTGGTGGTAACGTCTTAAAAAATCTTAAAAATCGAATGATTTTTTAGTTTAACGTCTTAAAAAATCGAATATACGAATGAAGGTTTTGGAAGCTGAAAATTTACAAAAACCCAGACGAAAAAAAAAAAAAAAAAAAAAAAGAAGCACGGTAAACGTCTAGAATTGGATTTCTTCAGAAGGAGACATGCTCGAAAAAAAGACAATTTTTAAATTGGTAATTTTATGGCTATTTTCACGGTTTGATTTGCGTTTTTGACAATTCATCCCCAATCCCCTTTAGTGGTCTCATATAACCCAAGACTATAACCTAAAAGAGTTGAAGCCTTACTTTATAATGAGCAGCAAACATGATGAATCGTACCTCCTTGTTTTTCCCATTTTTATCTGTTTTTGAATCAGTGTTCATCATTTATTACGTTACTGTTTCATCGCCTAATGCTGTATGAGACGACTAAAAGGGGGCTTGGGATGGATTGTCAAAACACGAACCAAACAATGGAAATAAGCATAAAATTAGCAGTCTAAACTTTGTCTCTTTGTTCTAGTATGTCTCCTCCTGAAGAGACTCAATTCTCGACTTTACCAGACAACACAAGTCAAATTTAAAAAGAATTCCTAGTTCTGCTGGATAGCATAGCAATGTCATTGGTGTTTCTTGTCTTATAACCTTAGAATACCAAGGACATCAAGATAAATACTTTTTCATCCCCTGGACCGCAATTATCTAAGATTTTTGGTTTAGTTGTTTCAAAATTATGACGTTTTTGGAGCAGTTAGAATTTTTAATCAGTGTTGTCACTTAGAACCGCGAAAATAAAGAAGCAAAATTAACTAGTTACAATTTGCAACGCTTTTCGTCCGTACAATTCTACATCAACAATCTTTTAGAGATCTCTTCCTTAAAAGTGAATTTCCAAATTTTAAAAATACTTTAAGATATATATGGTTGCGCTTACATTTCCATTTAATAAATTTAAAGAATCAAGTTTGATTTTCACTGCCCTTAGTACTTTGTAGGATCATTTAACTCTCTTTTTTGCAATGTATAAAAGGATACAGAAAATGCTTTCGAGTTAATATATAGTAGCCTAAGCAAAAATGGCTTCCATTTTTTTTTATTTGTTTATTATTTTTTATGAAAGTACAATATTAAAAGCCATAGAGCAACTTAAATGCAAAAAAAGTAAATTAATTCTATCTCTAAACTGTCCAAGACAGTAATTTGAAATTTTGCAAATGTTTCGGGCACGTTACCAGCCAATGGGGATAAATTTCGACAGAAAACTAAACTGAAAGAAAAACTAACCTCCAAAACAAAATACCACCATCTTCATTTATAGAATATGGCAAATCTTCAATTGACCTGGCTTTCCTTTCCCAATCAAGATCTGAATCGATCTTTAACAATGACATATCACAAGGAAAACATCCTAAAGGTTTTGCAATTTGGACGGCGTCTACAGGCACGTTATAAAGCAAGGACAACTAAAAAAAGAAGAGAGGATTGTATACTCGTCTCTTTAGAAACAAATTATAACGCTAACGTTATTAACACGTTATTAACGTGGTTAAAATATATTACACACAGGGAAAACACCTTCAGTGGTTCCATTTTCAGTAATCTTTCAAAATTCACTACAAGGAGACACTGTCAGATCAATGTACTCTAGGCTAACTTTTTATTACATTACAGTGCTTATGGCTTTTGATTACAGCATTTTGTTTTGAAAATTATTTTCATCCAAAATACTCCTACTAAACACTTTTGTTTCATATATATATATATATATATATATATATATATATATATATATATATATATATATATATATATATATATATATATATATATATATATATATATATATATATATATATATATATATATATATATATATATATATATATATATATATATATATATATATATATATATATATATATATACATATTGAATACGTAATGTCACCATAAAAATAAACTTGTGTCACTCTATCATATCCAAAAAAAGAAGAGACTCGGTGGCCAAAAGCTCGGTATCAGCAGCAATTGTGACCCATTATCCATAAAGCGCACGTATACAACAAGGTTGCTTTTGATAGGTAAAATTTGCAGTTTCTTTCTAATCATATCAAAAGGCGAGTAAAGATTAAACAAGGATAAAATGACAAGCTTTTTACAAGATTAATTAGTAGCTCAATAGAAATAAAAGATCAATTTACGCATTTTCCATATCTTCCACAGGAGATTAAGGCTCTAGACCTCAAGTTAAATTTTTTGGTAGCAAATACGGCATAAAAATATAAAACATAAAAAAAGTACAGTGAATTTTTTTTACAAGGGACTTAATGGCCCGAGGCAGAGTTTTAGCAGTGATTCCGACCTTAAGCCATAAAAGAGCACTTAAACAACATGGATACCCCTACTAAGTAAATTTCAACTTTCGTTCCAAAAATACGAATAGGCAGAGGCGTAATTTGCTATGGGGCATGGAGGAGGGTTTGGTGGCAACTGCCCCTCCTAGACACCAGTTTGCCCCCCCCCCCCACTGAAATATAGTTTCTTCAAAAACGTTATCAAGACTAAGATAAGCCTACATAATTAAAGCCTCCACAGAAGCGGGTCAGTTTTCTCAGGTATATCTTTGCCCTTATTGCACTATATGGCTCATTTTCAGTTTTCACTGTCATTTTCACTTATTTGAGAGGATTGGCTCCGACTCCCCCCTCCCAGGATTTTAACGAAATTATGCCACTTCCAATAGGCAAATACAAATCAAACAAGAAGACAGAAAAAGTCTTAAAAACTTAATTAGTGGCTAAAAACAGAGAGAAAAAGATCACTTTATGGACTTTCTATGCACTGCACTCTTCCATTGTTCAATTTTTACTATTATAATCTATTTTTATATATATTTTTTTTATATATTTATTTTATATATTTATAATTTATTTTATATGTTTATAATTTATTTTATTATTATAATTTTTATTATATAATTATTATATATTTTAATACTGAACAAATGGGTCACCACTTAAATCTCCATACAATACAAACACACACAAATAAACAGTACCACGTACATTCAAAACAAGTCCCGAAGCACATTAGCATGTTTCCAACAACCCATTAAGACTCAAGACCTCAACATAAATTTCTTGGTAACAAAGACGGTAAGAAAGCATAAAAAATGGCTTACTTTAGATTTGATAGCATCAATTTCATAACTTGGAAAGGTTATCTCCCTGAAGGCTTCCAACACAAAATCGCTTGGCTTCCATCTTCTTGTGAATAAAGTTACCACGTTATCTGCACGACATCCATCAGGAACGCGACGAGCCTCCTTATCCTCTGGACAAACCTAAACAAAAAATGAAAACATTTCTCCTACGCAAGGCCATATCCAGGAGTTGGGGGGGGGGGGGGATACCGTGTTTGAGCCTCCCAGAAAATTTCTGTCCAACTCGTAAAAACGTAACAAGGACACATATAAACCAATTTTTGATGCATATTTTATGATTTTTTTTACCCCCTTCCCCAGACAGAAATCCTGGATATGCCGTTGCTCCTGTGTGTTTTTGCGCAGTATAAACAAAACATAAACCATAGCTAGCAGTGGATGATGCAATACAAGAGGTAAAATTATATAGAAAAACAGGGAGAAAGAAAGGGACGATTATTCTTGAGACAAGATACGCTGAAATACAAGATGAAAGTAGAATTGGAAGGAGCAGAAATAACACTCTAGATGACTAATAGGCTTTAGGATAGATAATTGATGAGACACTTAGCATGGACGCCGGCAGGGGGGTCATGCCCCACCCCCTGGGAAATTTGGGACTATAACGTAATTATAAGAAAACAAAAGAAAAGAGAGCAGAAAAAGGAATAACCATAAAAAAATATGTTGCCCCATTGTTGGCTGCCTGCCAATAGATTTTGACTCTTAATAAGGAAGATATAAGTTCTAATTTGTGACTGAGTGACCCCTTTCAAGTTTTTCACAAACATTTTTTCTTTATGATTTGGTTCGTGTAAAAAAAAAGATAAATAAAATTCTTCATAGCAATGAATGGTAAGTAAATAACAATCCTTGTCAATAACAAAAGTACAAGAGCTTAATTATTGATAGCATTAAATCAAATAATCAGCTGTTTGTGGTAATCCTAAATATATTTGTGTTTATTAGTAATTAGTGCAGTATTAGTACACAAGAAAGTTCGTATAATTATAGAAAACACAAGGAAAACAAATTAATAAGGGGCAATTTAGGCAAAAATATATCGTTAACTTTTGCTCGAAATGCAGGAGTGCCCATGAAATTGTATATGAAGCCACTATAATCATAAGTGTTTTCCCTGAACAGAATGCTGGGATTTTCTCTATTTTTCCCCTGAACGTTTTTTGTGTAGCATTATCCTTTTTTTCTAGGAGTGATTGTATTTATCTAGTTGTCATTTTGAAAAAGCTTTTATTTTTTTATAGTGATGAAGCATAAAGGTGTCAAATATATTGGTTTTTGGTATTCAAAATTAAATTAAAATATTGAACTAAAAATTTTTATTTGATTTTCTTTATCTTAGTTTAAATGTTTTACTTTGAACAATCTACTTTAATAATGCGTTACTTTGTTAAAACACTGAGTCTAAAGGTACTAAATATTTTGGTGTTTGATAACCAAGTTCAAAACTGTTGATTTTGTTAAAAAATAACCGTCCAACGCTTTGGCATTATTCAACAGAACTGAATGCCGGGAGTTTATATCATCATTATCGGAAAGCCATGTCTCTGTTAATTCTATTACATCAAAAGGGCAGACACCATTAAATGAAATGAAATCTTTAAACTTGAGCCACTTATCCCGGATGCTTCTGATATTGAAACAAAGAACATTAAGGGAATTATTATTTACTAGTTTTGGCTTCACATTGGTAGTAAATTGGAAAATATCAAGGTATTTACTGCTAGCATTTTTTCAGGTACCAGGGGGGCTGCTTATAAGGTTGGCATGGTGATTATCTTCTAAATCGATATAATTAAAAGCAATGTTATTAGAAAGGGATAAATTAGTTAAAAACAAAAAGTCACACATTAAATAGTCGTCAGGCGTTCTGATTGTGACTCAATCAGCCTATGTTGGCTTAAAACACTCTCAATTTGAATTTCTGCTTCGGAAACTATGGTCTCGCCGAAGTGGGTTTTTGCCAAATTCTTCAGAATAATGCATTTCAACTGATTGAGTAACTCTAATTAGAAGATGAGCACAGAGGTAACTGTAAAGCTGGCTAATTTAAAGTACACGCTTGATTCATCTTCCAAAGCATTTGGAGAAACTTTGTGAAATCTGTGGGGAGTAATTCCAGGTAGATTTGTCGGTCTTGATGTCTTCCCTTGCGCAGGATTTTCCGAAATGGGGTTCTTCAGGGTTTTTTTGGGGGCACTTGCTATCAAGGGGAACCATGGATTAGTTTTATCTCGGATGAGATTATTCTGAAAATTTTCAACACTAGGGGAAGCATTGGGAACTCTTGGTGTCCTGGGGGCTGCTGGTTGCCTGGGGCCTGTTGGTGGTTCAGGGGCTGTTGGTTGTCTGAGGCCTGTTGGGGGACGGGGGAATCTTGGTTTCCTTGGGACTTGCATTGCTAAAAAAGGGATTGGAAGTTGTTGCGCATTTGCTATTCTTAGTATCTCTGCCCTTTGTTTATATTTGGGACAGTTTCCTTTATCTAGGGACTGGTGTTTACCCTTACAATTAGTACATATTGGGTCAAATTGACAGTTTGACTCATTATGGTCCTTGCCTAGGCAAATCTTACAAATGTTGGAATCCTCTCTGCAGTATTTATCTGATTGCCAAGCTTTAGACATTTAGTACATTGTAACGGCTTTTCTTTGAAAGGCTTGAAAGATTTTCGTTGGCCAAAGAGGAACACTTTGTCAATATTAAATTGTCCTTGAAGCTCAAACAACACAGTTTTAAGGTTTGAGGTTTCAGTGGTTTCACGACGAAGGGTATGAACACTAGAGACCGGAATGCATTCACCTCTTTCATTCATCAATACTTCCATCAGGTCCGAATTTAGAAACAATTTAGGGACATTGTAGAGCACCATCTTTCTTTGTATTGGGCCTGGGGACCACAGGTGGGCTGTGACAACAACATTTTCAACACTTTTTCGCTCTATTACCTTTTTCACTGATGTGGGATCGTTCAAAAGGATACCTAGTGATCCTGATATGTTTATATTCATATTAAAGTTGCAACGAATGGTCTTGAAGAGGGAAACTCGCAACTTTGGTAGATTACGGTTGGTAAACAAGCAATTATCAGATTGGGGAACTAGTTGAATAATTACCGGGGAATCGGCTGGATTTCTTGAAGAGTTGTTCGTGGTATCGGTTTGATGTATTATTGCTAAATCTGGTGGACTTTTTGTTCTCTGTCTTCTACGCTTAGCCGAGTTTACTATCTTAAAGCCTTCTTCATCTTTTTCAGTATCAGTTGTTGAGGGTGATGGACATTGGGTGGTATCCATGTGTAGGGTATAAATACTCTTCAGAGAGGTCGCTGGTACATACGCAGTTGTAGGGGGGGGGGGTTTCTAGCAAGGGCTTTTGAAGATGGTTGAAATGGTGACTTACTCATATCCCTATCAGGAGGTTGTTTTGGGGGCTCCTTTTTTCCGAACATTTGAGCTATTCAAAATCACAGATTCGAACACTAATTTGAAATTGTTTCTCAATAAATTCAAAATAATAAACAGTAACGAGAAAAGTACCAGTAATCTGGTTTAGTGTTTACTAATCAGTTGCCAAGAAATTTAAATATTCACTATTTTAACAAAGTTAAATAGATTAATGGGTCACCTTAAGTCAAAGTATCCACAAGTCAGGTATTAGTATCCACATTATCCAAAACAGGAATTATTCACGTTTTGTTCACAGGCTAGGTTACAAAATTGCTGGTATCCAGATTATAAATAATTCACAAGAGAAGTCTTATCAAAAACGTGAATTAAGCACGTTTTTGTACACAGGTTAGGTTGCGAAATTACAGGAATCCAGATTATAAATAAATCACTGGAGAAGTGTCTCCTCTGAACTCTCAATCAAGACTGATTGACTGATTCGGTTTTGGTATTCAAAATTAAATTAAAATATTGAACTAAAAATTCTTATTTGATTTTCTTTATCCTAGTTTTAATGTTTTACTTTGAACAAACCACTTTAATAATGCGTTACTTTGTTAAAACACTGAGTCTAAAGGTACTAAGTATTTTGGTGTTTGATAACCAAGTTCAAAACTGTCGATTTTATTAAAAAATAACCGTCCAACGCTTTGGCATTGCTCAACAGAACTGAATGCCGGGAGTTTATATCTTAGCTTTTGTAAGTAGGTTATTGTTTTGTGTATTTTTTTGTAATTACTTACTTTTTTCATTTTTATATATTTTGACTTTAATTGACATGCTTTTTCCATAGATATGAGCTTGAAACCTCTACAGTAAGGTTTTTTGATACGCTGAATCTAATGGTGTAATTTTCATTAAAATTTTAAGAGTTCTAGGGGGTCTTTTCCCCTTTTTTCGAAACCGGACAAATTTTCCCAGGCTCGTAGCTTTTGATGGGTAAGACTAAACTTAATGAAACTTATATATTTGGAATCAGCCTAGTAAGCCCATTCTTTTGATATATTTCGGTTACTATTGAGCCGGGTCGTTCCTTACTTACAGTTCGTTACCACGAACTGTTTGATTATCCATCAAAATCCAAAGAGAGATCATTGAAATATTGGTCGTTTTTTTTGCGTTACCAAAAGTATTGTATTCATAAAACTTTACAATTTCATAAAGTTTAATTACACAAATAGAAAAGGTTTTTCAACTAAAGTAAGGAGCAAGTTTAAAACTGAAAATAAATTGAAGTTACTCCATATATAAGGGGGGCTGCCCTCTTCTCAACACCTTGCTCATTAAACAAAAGTTTTTTAGTGCTTTGAAAAATCTTTTTTTCTTCCAATTGCAAATTTTCTTAAAAAAATTGGACAAAACTTCACAGTAAAGAGTAAGGAGCTAAGGAGGAGACAGCCCCCTTCAAGAATAATCTGTATCAAATAGGTTTGAAATCTCTTCCTTGCTTTCAGTTGAAAAGCTCTTTTTATTTAGTTTCTGATTGTTTTCCAAATCATACCCAGACCTAACCATGATATAATTTGATGTACTTGTCCCAAACGTAGCCTAATTTCATTACAAATAAAGCGAATCGACTTGGTTGAATCCAGTACTGCTATCGTGTGGCATTACTGGGTTTGCAACGGGGAAGCCTAAAATATAGTCACTGATACTGTTAAATCAATTAGCTTCTCAGAATTTTAAATTGATTGCAAATTCGTCCTCTTTGGGGTAAAATCACTTAAAAAATAGCTTTAAATTTACTTTTGAATGAGCCCCCTCTCAACTATCTTGGACCTTCGGTTTCATACAATCACCCCGGGAAAAAAAACCAAATAAACATGCATCGACGATGTTTCTTCTGAAAAAAAAAGCGAAATTCCACATTTGGAAAATCGGAGCTTGAAACCTCTGCAGTGGGGTTTTCTGATACAGTATATCTAATAAAGGGATTTGCAATAAGATCCCTTGCTTTTTTGGGGGATGTTTCCCCTTTTTTCAAAAATCAGGCAAATTTTCTCAGATTTTTGGTTTAGGGTGGGTAATAATAACCTGAAAGAATTTTATAATTTAGATTTAGCATAAAAAGCCAATACTGCTGGTGTAGCAATTGTAATGAGAATTCCATTTTTAGTTTTGGTGAATATTGGCCTAAGTCACTTTTTACTTCCAGCTTTTTATCACAAACAATTTGATAAGATTCTCCCGTGACAAAATTTTTTTGAACCCGTTCATTTTATTTAGCTGAATGGGACAATAAAAAGAAAGAGGGTCAATTTGACAACTGGATAGAAAGCTAATTTTTTTTTCGCTATTTTTTTTTTTTTAATGTCTGAATATAATAGGGATTTAAGTTTGAAGGGGAGAATCGTCCCGTTATGAAAGAGGTAAATCTTACATGGCCGTTATAAAATCAAAACGTGGTATCTATGCAGGCAGGATGATTTTTGAGTATCTCTACTCCTTCTTTAAACTATTTTAAGGCGTATGCGACATTGCATAAAGACAAGTCTACATCTGTTATAATCTACGGAAGCAATAAATCTTTCTGTAATTTTGGTTTGAATGTGATTTTCTTTTAAGATTAAATGCATAATAATTAAATATATTATTGATTAGATAAATTGATCCCTTTACCCTTTAATTGATCCCTTTTCTGTCACCTAACCACCACTACTATTTTGGCGTCTGCCCCCGCCCTGGAAAATTTTCCGCCGGTGCCCTTGACACTTAGCGTGTTGAACAGTGTTCTAGAAAAAAGACTCATTGAAGCGTTCGCTTTAAAAACAGATGATAGGTCTTGAATGAATAGGTGATAAAACACTAGGAAAGGATGGAAATAACAAAATACTGCAACAGACAAACAGTTTAAACAGTGTTTAAAGTGTTTTTTTCTTTCTTTACAGCAGATACTGTCGGGAACAGGGAAAGTAGTCGCAGTTGGAACAATAAAATAAATATAATAAGAAGTGAAAAAAAATTGGATATCATCACAACTAACACTTTGATGTTTAAGTTGTCTTTAAGATTACTTTTCTTTATTTACTTTTCACAGAGTTCATCATTCATTTCTTTTCGTCTACTAGTTTTATTATTCTTTTTATTTACTCGTCAATTACTTTTATTTAATTTCTTTCAATTTTTTTTCTATTTTTAATTCATCTTACATCTTAAATTCAATTCTTTTCCTTACTTGTTAGTACTGGGTGACAGCCAAGTCCCCTAGATTCTAGAAAATATCTTGATATTTCTATTTCATTGTAATTTTTGTTAGCTATGTGCTATATTACCCCTTGACTGAACCTCTACGCCTTTTTTATAGATACATATGATCAATGTTGTTCAATTGTTAACCCCCCCCCCATACATTTTCCTGAATTGATACCACTATTGAACGCTCTTTTCAAATATTCTAAGGGCTATTGTTGCAAATTCCATTTTCACCCTTGAAGTACCAAGGACATCAAAATATAACTTTTTGCCCCTGGACCCACTTTAGCCACCGATTTTTCTTTTTACTATTTAAAAATTATGAAGATTTTAGGGCAGCACAACATTTTCATCAGTGTTGCCATACTTTTTTTTTATTCTGCACCCTTTAAAAGAACTTCAACAAAACGTGAATACAAACACAGTGGTTCGGATTTTTACAGGACAATGTGCTTATTAGAATGAATGATTTAAGGGTATAAAATTAGGGGTAAGTTGTGCCGATAGACATAAAAATCGCTCATCAATACCTGTACAAAAATTTCCCAGTTGGCATACAATGGGATATCTTCATTTCCGATAGTTTCATGATCCGCAAAGATCTTGGCCGGACATTTCCGGGACTTCATCCTGACACAAAACCGTTCTAAAGGCACATCGACCCCATACTTCTGTGATTCCTTCCACAGCTCTTCTCGCACTTGCCGCACAGAAGTCCCTGGCTCCAAAATCCACTCAAAGAGACAGTTAGGACTAACAGGCTAAAACACAAATTGTTTTTAGCAGTCATATGTATGTATTATATAGCACAAACAAAATGAATCACTAAATATAAATACATTCGGAGCAGAGAATTCCTTGTGGAAATAATAATAAAAAACATGTAAAGGAAAATATAAATATAAGAGCTGGCAAAAAAATAAAAAAAAATAAGAGGATGCCAAGTCGGTACATTTACGTACATTGATTGACTTTTTCCCGAGAAGAAACGAATAAAAAAATGATGATGCACATAGATACAAGATAAACATTGGAGGTGCTTAAAAATGTGCTAATCTAAATATAAAGAACTAGAGGCCTTGTTGTTTATTTGATACAAATCTGGCAAAGACTTCACAGATTTATATAAACGAAAGGATATAGGAATATCCCTTCCTAAAAGAGGGGAATTTTTTTGGCAACAACTTGTCAATATTGAACTGTTAATAGAATCTATAGATTGTTAAAAAATAACTACCAATATTATGTGAGATGGCATTTGAGCTTGGGTTATATGCTTCAACAGGGCTAGAAAACCAACATTTGAAGAGACCTAAAGCTTAATTTGCATAAATAAACATAGCAGGTATGACATATGTGGAAGATTACTGTGCATGCTAATTTACTTCCTCAAGAAAAATAGAAACAAAATGAAATTCATATCACCAAAACAAAATATTAAGTTTCTATTTTAAGGGAAAAAAAAGAAAAAAAAGAAGAAAAAAAAGTAAAAATTGCACAGAAAAAAAAATCCCTGTCAAGATCTATCTATAGATGGCTTTGCACGCAATACATATTTGGGGCTGCATTAGCAAATGCATCTCAGTCAGACATGACAGAAACAAGAATTTTGCAGCAAACTGTCTAGGGCAAAGAAAAACAAGGAAAGACTTAATGAAAATGGGAACTTTCAAATGGGAGGCTGGGAATGGGAGGCATTGAGTAGATAGGAATGGAGGAGGGGCGTGCGTAGCTGTCTGCCTCAGTTGGCTTGATGCGGCAGTGAGTTTTTAGCAGTAGTAGTAGGTAGCAAGAGTGTCATCCAACTTGGCTGTAGCATGGATAAATCTTTGGGCCCCGTATTGACATGCAGAGCATCAATACACTATGCTACCAAAGGGACACTATTGATTAGACGTAACAAATAATGCAAAAAGCGAGAAGAATTTATAAGCATTGTAAAACTGTACGGAAAGTATACAAATTCTACAAAGATCTCTGATATACCACCCTCGGTGGAAGTAAAATGGAAAAAAATTGAACAGAAACAAAAGGAAGAAAAGCTGTTAAAAATTGTAAAAAAAAAAGCAGAACGAAATACAGTCTCAGGAAAATTGAACAAGATGAACTTTAGGTAAAAAAGAAATAAAAACAAGAAAGTCAGGTTTTAACTTATAGCTCTTGGAATTTACAGTTTTTTTTTATCTCTAAGTTTTTCTTTCATTCATTCGTCCTATTTCATTCATTCATTCATTTCATCCAGTTTTTCTTTTATTTCACCAACTTTTCTTTCTTCCACGGTGTTTAGTTTTTTTTATGACCATACTTGTCAAAAACTGACTATCACATACAAGGTTTGTCTAATTCTCATTTTACATCAGACAGGACAAAAGGTTAACATTTTTATGCTATGTACCAAGGTAACCACGAAGCATATAATATTTACTGACTCAGAACATGAAGACTTACTTCCGCTTCATTGGGCTGGAGGTGGAAGACTTTCCCTCTAATTTCACCAGGTTTTAAAGCTCTGCCTAGTCGCACGGTTAAGTACGCCTCATCCCCAAATGTCTCAAGGGACTCGTTCAAGTTGACACATTCACGATCAATACCAGAAGAGGCTTGAATTTTAAATATTCTAAAGAAATCACAGGGTACATTGACATAAGGTTCCAGGTTCTTCTTCATATCACCAAGGTGCATTCTTCTATCGACAGCGAGTTTATACTCTGAAAAAAAGATGGAAATCAATGGTGGTTCTAAGATGGTAGAGAATAAGCCAAATATGTGGACATATCTACCAGATTATGCAAAAAAACTATATTTAATCAAGACAAAAGGAGAGATAAATCAGGCTGGCAGATATGACGGATTTTATGTAGTGGGGGGGGGTTACATGATTCAAAACATTTATGATTAATTACCAACTTTTAAGGGAATCAAGTTATGTTAAAGTTGCAGTTTAGATGATGTATATGCACGAGAAAAAGCGGCTTTGATTAAGAACCGGAAGCTGTCCCTTCAGGTAAATCAACGCAAAACCTTTTGAAGCAGTGTAAACGCAGTGTTTGTTCTCTCCAGAAGCATAGATATAATGATTTTTAAAGTACCAAGGACACCTAAAATGAAAACTAATTCATTAAATTGGTCAAGTGCAAACTTACACAGCCATATACGTCTTAAATTAGTGTGAAAAACCGATAATTCATTTTTTAAGGAGAAAGATCGCCTGTTTACATAATGTATTCCAATACGAAAGTTCGTGGCCAATTTCAAAATTAAAGAACGTGTGCTGTTAAACAGCAGAAAAAGACCAAAAAATAAATAAATCAGCATATAGCCTTAGAAAGTGTTGTTTTCTTGTATGTTCTGGTAAAAGAGAAATCGGAACCTAGTTCAGCAAAGCTCTTTTCTTTGAAAAATACTTTTAAGGAATGCTTCTTGAAAAGAGCTTGGCTAGACTAGGCCTAGTCTTGATGTTACTAGGATTTTTGGCATTCCAGAATCTTTTAACCATGAAGCAGTGTAAAGGTAAACATTAATGATTCTAAAAGAAAGTATCAATATATAGGCTACCCTATTGGTAGTTTTGCAGACCTAATGACTTCCACTGATAGTCTACCTTATGTAGGCTAAGGTAAGACACCTAGTAGGCTGTGTGATTTGCTTGAATATTTTGATATAAATCTACCTCATAGTTACTATATAATAGAAGCATATACCTTTTATTCTTTTTTATATTAGAAATACAAATTAGCCTACTTGGGTGAGCACTGCTTGACTTGGCCTACTAAAGTCATTGGTTCTTTATAGCCTACTCTAAGCAACAAATATTGTCATTTACTCTTATATACAAAGCACTATAAAATCAAAACAATAGGCAATATTGTGTTTCCTTTAAACATGGAGAATGATATAAAGTCTTCTGTATGATTTTTTAAACATGAAATTGTTATAAAGAAACATGAATTAAGTTATACAGAAAGCTTTTTTGTTTTCTTATTTAATATATGATCCACTAAAATGTCATACAAGAGAAGTTACATTACCCCACTGATACATAGCCTAAAGAAAACAACAAAGTCATACAGATAGCCTTTCATAGTTCCAATTGCAGTTCAGGTAACTTGGTCGTCACAGATCAATCCTAAAACTTAGTCAACCTACCTGAGAATTTATGTGGCCAGGAAAATTAGGCTTAGGATGCTTCTTCATGAGCAAGTTCCATAGACATTGTCTGTTGTGAGTCAGCCCAAAAATCTTAGTCATCCCTATTGTAATTCAAGAAGACTTTCCAAGCAGGCCTGTCCCCCTAGAGTCTAAGGCATTCTGACCATGTTCTAGGATTAAATTGACCACTAAGTCGCCTGGACTTGCAGTCCTCAGTCAGAAAACCCAATCTATAAGCCAAGACAGTTACACTAAAACAGTATTAATTGAAAATTGGTTGACTGAAAAGTTGTCTGGCCTTGTGTGCAACCAGGTGGCATAGGGTCTGCCTAATGTCTTAGACAGGCAACCCAGTTTATAAGCTCAGACAGTTACACTAACACAAAATTCATTCAAAATTGGTTCACCCAACAAGTTGCCTGGATTTGCAGGTGAACAAGTAACATAAGGTCTGCCTGCCTATGGTCTCAGGCAAGGGCAGCTGAGTTTTAGGACTAACACGTGAACATCAAATTGCCTGGACTCACAGACAAACCAGCAACAATAATAATAATCAATTGAATTTTCAGAACATATATCCTATAGGCCTTCAAAAAATTATGGGTATTTATTAGTGAAAAGGATGTCACACTGTTACACTAAAGCAATGCAGGAAAAAAAAGGTACTCTTCTAATATCTGGGGAACATGCGAGAAGTTAAGTTTGGTTAATGCTAGTGAAATAAAACAAAATAGGATAAAAATATAATAGTTTAGAAACAAATTTTTGCTGTATATTTGCACATTAGGAGGGTGGGGGTAAAGCATAGCATATAATAAATACATAACCTAAACTAACCTCGGTACCTTTTTTCCTCCTAAACCCCAAAAAACTACAGATTGAATATAGTTCCTGGAGTGAGAAACCCCTTGTTTATAGAGCATAAGATAGGAAATTACTGGGTAGTGTTATCTGTTCTTGGCTTTTCTCAAGTTGCATTCTTGCATGTTGCCCATATATTAGAACAGTACCAAAAAAAATTTAGTGGAACAAAACAGGAATTATATTAAGAACAAAATTAGAGAGTCAGGGCTTCTCTGAATGACAAATGTTGATTAAATAAAGCAATACTATTAGATCATTATCTGTCATTGTTATTATGTAATATATATTATTGTATTATGAATCATATACAATATATTATTGCATTGTTTGTACTCGCCATTGTACACTGTTTATTCTAATTCAGCATTAGGCCACATAATTTTGGGGTGCCATTTATGTGAGGGGGAGTAGTTGCCTCAGTTAGACTTTGAAAAATACCTTCTTATTTCTATTTTGCTACTTTTTATTTTATCATGGCTAACTGGTTATTTTTGCCCTATTTACATTTTGAGGATTGGAATCACTGACATAATTACCAGGTACAAATCATCAGCACAACTGGGTTATATTTTGTTTAGTGATGAGCCTGAATAAAAGACTCTTACTTATTTACTTCATAATGAACAAGTTATTTTGTTTTTTATACTTTTAATTTTAGACCACGAGCCGAGGCTTTACTCCCCCCCCTAATATGGAAATATATAGCCTAAGTCAGCTTCAATCATTAGTCAGCTACATATGACCAATTTTTCTCCTTAGCCAGTTATTTAAAGAAGCAAATTTTTGAGCATAGGGTTACTAGGTTTCTATGGGCTGTTCTGAGCCTTCTAGCCCCTTCAGGGCTCAAAATTAATAGTTCCTGTAAAGTGATTATTTAATTATAAAAAAGCATGAAAAATACTCATTATTTTGAATTGTGCTAAAATGCTAAATTTCGTTGAAAAATGCAGTCTAGGCCATGTACCAAAAATATGGTGTTGATTTTTAATTTAGGGTATATTCTTCACCATTAGGGAAGTAGGGATGGGAGGAGTATTGACAAATTTAGCTAGATACGGATTTGCCATGGAATTCTGACTATATGTGTGTCTTATTCTTTAGGCCAGACCATCTTAATATTAAATTAGGCTAATCAGGAAACTTTGAATATAGCTTTTAACTTAGAAGCTTAATTTTTTTATAATGCCCTTTGCCTATCACATTTAAAACAGTTGAAATGGGTGACTTTGATATTGATTTTTTTTTTTTTTTTGCTCTTTTGGATTATTAAAAAGATATCTTGTATTAAAAACAGGTACTATCAAGGTACTATCACTTAAATATAATTGCTCCCTATGCCCCCCCCCCCTCTGGATACTATCTTGATAGGATACCGTCTGTGCTTTAAATAACAAAAATATTTAACTTATTGGCACCCGTTCTTTTAAAAAAATCGAGGTATTATGATTTAAATATTATAGCCCACTACTCCCCCCCCTCTCTGGATACCACCTTGATAAATTACTGTCTCTGCTTTAAATTAGAAAAAAAAATTGGGGATAACAGCTTTCAATAAAAAAAATTTCGATAACTTCTAATTTTAATGTAATACTTCCCTCCCCTCCCCCCCTAATTAATATATCCCAATGTGGATACCACATTGATAGGATACTGTCTCAGCTTTCATTAGAAAAATAAGTTACTTAATAATTAACTAGGTCACTATATGGTTCAAACAAACACACAAAATAACGTTAAAAAGCTTAGTGTTCCTTGAAAAAAATCGAGGGTATGAGTAAGGGGGTAAAAAGAAAACAACAAAAATGTCAAAATTACTCAGATATACCTCAAATTATTGGAAAACTGAGTCATAGATGTGCTGTGGCATTCAATAAGATCCAAAGAATACAATTAAAAGGGAGCGCACACAAAAACCAAATTAGGCCAGTAGCCTATGAGAAATCGCAAAATACCCAAGACAATGAACAAGTACTAATGGGGGGCATTGGGTCTATCAAAATATTTCAATGGTTTCCTAGGGAATTTGATATCATTTTCTTCTGTCTCCATTTTAAATGAAAAAAATAATTAACCTTTTGGCATCCCCGCTTTCAATAAAAAAAAAAAATGAGGTATTGTCATTTAAAAATGATAGCCCCCTATCCCCCCTCCTATAGGCAATAATTTACAATTTATTTTTGAATCATATTTTTTAGGTAACTTCCAGTTCAATCTTCAATTCCTAAACCTTGTTCATAGCTTAGTCTATAGCTAAATTTGTCACAATAGAAGGTTTTGTTTTTGGGATTCAACTTGAAAATAAAATTATTGACTACAAACGATGTAAGAAATAGCAATTGGGAAACTGCATTCGAAATGATTTGAACTCATTTCACAAAGACGATCCTCTTTTTCGTCAACATAGGAAGATCTGTGTATATTGCAATATTGGCAATTGCATCTGTCTCTTTTTATGCAAAGTAACAAAAGAGACGAAAATTACTGAACAAGAGAGTAGTGAAGAATTATGGTATGCCAAGTAATATTTGGCAGGGAAAGTCACTGGGGATAAATTGCTAGGGGTGGCACCGTGATTGCGTGGTTTTCGGGGATTCGGGGAACTAAATTTTTTTTCGGGGTGACGCATAGATTTTCGGGGAAATACCCGAAAATTCGGGGATAGTGCAAGCCCTGCTTGATTTCTAATCAGGAAAATCGAAATACTAAACCACACAAGAAGGAAAAGCTCTGAATTTGCGGTTGACGCAATAAAGAATTGCCGCAAAATTAATTTGAAATCGACCGAACGCCGCCGCCTCTGTCGGCGGCGGCGTGCCAGCGGCGTTACGACGCTTCGGTGGCGCCAGGCCTCTCGTCGGTGGTGTTTGTTGGATCCGCCGGCACAGCGTTGCGGTCGAACTGGACCAAGTATACTAAAATGGTATCGTGCAGATCATCTCGCGCATGGTCATGATCAAAAATATTTTCTGATGCATCAGAATAGTCACTTTCTAAACTTGAGGTCATATTTTTTTCACAAAATGTAGTTTCACTAATATATATATAACAATCAACAGATTTTGTAAATTTGAATTGTCACAAATGAAAAACAGTGTCGGATTCGTAGGAAATAGTTTTCGCTAATATTATTCAGCTCCGAAGTTTATCGTTGTTTTATTATTGACAATACTGTTTTGCGAATTTATTCAAACTAAAAAGCCAATAGCAGCTAAACAAAAACTCGTAGGAAACCCGGATTTTCAGGTATGAATAGACCTAAAATAGATTAAGAGGGCTAAATGTGTTTTCATTTTGGTGTCCTTGGTACTTTAACTATTATCATACTAAATTTAGAATTTTTTTGTCAGGGAGGGTGAAAGGATAGAGGAGAGAGAGGGAGAGAGAGAGAGAGAGAGAGTTCTACCCTTACTATAAAAAAATAACAGTTCACTTACGATTAGATAAAATAAAAAAATTATAGAAAATACCAGAAAAAATAACCTTACGAACAAAAACCATATAAAGGCTCAAGAAAATGCGTAAAACAATCAAAAACATACCAGTGTTCCCTTTTTCTTTTTTGATTTCTTCTAATCTGAAAAACTTAGGAACTTGATTTTGGGGTAAAAACATTTCGCTTCTGGAAGCTCCAGCCTGGAAAAAAGAAATGCGAAGATTTGACTCAGGTAATTGGTGTAAAAAAGACATAAGACATGATACATAAATAGGATCTTTTAGGTTCCAAATTTTCCTGATTGGACTTTCAGACCAATCTTAAGTGGGACTTCTCCATCTGCCTGTGGGCAAGCATCTACATGAACTTTCCGAACATAGCACTGGATGAAAAGCTGATAAAAAATAAAATTAATACATTTAAAAAGAAATACAAAAGATTGGATAATTTTACGAAGGTAAATATGCAGAATAAAACAAATTCAAACCATGGAAAACTGAAATAACTGAATTAAAAACGAGACGCTGAATGAAAGCTTTATTGCTCTGTTTGTTAATACCTTTTTGTACAAGTCAGGTCTGTTAAAAAATTCAAATTCCCAAGCACGTAAACCGAATCTGGATCGTTTAATATTATCGTGTAGACGGACCAAGAACGCATCCAGAATTATTTTTCAGGGGGAGTGGGAGGGGGATTACAAAAAAAAATTTGAAAAAAAACGAATCAAAAATTTGTTTACATTAATTTTTGGTACGTTTTTACGAGTCTGACAAACATTTAGGGGAGGGGGGATAAAACCCCCTAACCCCCATCCCTGGATAGAGCATTGAGACGGAAACTGGCTGCCCATAGATAGGGCAGCCAGTAGGCCTATACCTTTCAGAAAAATCAAACAATCCGTAGAATTTTCCAAGGTCGTACCCAGGGTTTTTTTTCGGAGGGGGTTTTGCTTAAAAAATTTTTTTTGGGGGGGAGGTTTACACAAAAAAACCTCAAAAAACTCATACAAAATTTGTTTATATCCATTTTTTTTACGTTTTTACGAGTCAAACAAACATTTCGGGGGGGGGGGGTCAAACCCCCCAAACCCCCTCCCTCTGGGTACGGCCTTGGGATTTTCATATAGCCCAAATCATAGTCTTTGGAAATCACACAGTGACATATAATTTACTAAAACCGTTTAGATTACATATATCTAGATAGGTCTTTCTATTAAGCTAAGTTCGGTTAGGTTAAGTCAGAGAATTTCCGGGCAAAATAGGTAATAGGGAAAATAGATAATGTACAGATGAAAATGGAACAAAAGAATAAACGTTTGCCCTTTACAATAATCGAAAGTTTCATAACTGAGATAACACATGTATCTTTATTAATTATCTTGTGTCAAAAATTTAATTATCTAAAAACATTAAAAAAACTAAACTAAAAATAAACTAAAAAAAGATTCATTGAATGAGAGCCTAACCTAATTTAACCAAACACAATAGAAAAAGACCCTTCAAGTCCATAAAACCGTTGTTCAGGCCACAAACGATTAATTTTAACAGTTTCTTTTAATAGAAATTTTATTATTTCTCTTTTAAATTGTCTTGTCAGTCATCTTTCCTTCACATTTGTAAACGCAAATGAACCAATGCTGTATGGTTATCACTGACGAATATTGTTTTGGTTTCAAATTAACAAAAATCTTAGTGCAAAAACCATATTATTTTTCCATGGCTACTTTTACGGGTTAAAAGACCGCTCAGCCAGTAAACTCACCTAAAAAGCTCAATAATAATAAATCACAATTCTACCTCATGTCGATGTGACAACAACCATAGGGCGTATCTAATTTTTTCCAAAAGTGATTTATTTGATTTGGTTCGATTGAAATTAAGTTGTAATTGTTTGTTGGTTGGTGAGTGTGACCCCACAGTATGGCATGTAGTTACTGCCCCCTAGTATTATTTTGTTTTCTTTCTTTCTTTCTTATTATAGTGAATTTAAATTATGTTACATGTATGACTTTTTATCTGATTCACCCAATGTCGACCGTTTGGTTTTGGGTGAATCATACTGATTTTTGTATGTAGGTTGTTGTTGTTAAATGAATATATCATATCATATTGCCCCCCAAAGAATCTTCAATGATTACTTAATCCGCTGTTCATATTTACTGAGTAGAGAAGAACACGATTTAATTAGAATAAAACTATTCATGTTCTGGCACGAAAAATTTTATGCATACCAAGCAACCGTTTTCAATAAAATTATGTAATGTTCATGGATTTTATTATTTAATTAAAAGAGAAAAAATTCCGCGAACAATCTTAATGCAAAGAACACCCTTCAGGCTAGGGCATGAAATTTGCCATATCCAATATAATAGAAGGTTTTCACCTGTAAACGTCTTATTTCTTCTTTTTAATCTCTTGTCCAACTTTACTTTTTTCAAGCAATTCTAAACTTCCATATAATCTTTCTACACACGGCGTAAAAAAAAAAAAAAAAAAAAAAAAAAAAAAAAAAAAAAAAAAAAAACCCGAGTGAGCAACCTCTACTCCTGATTTCCCACACTAAAAGTAAAAAAAGGTATTCAGAACTCAGAAAAAAAAACTGACCCTTGCTAAACTGCACAATTCTACAATACTCTCAGATATCCTGTACACTGCACCATTTTGGAAGATTTTCACACTAGCAGATAAAAGATATTTAAAATTCTTAAAATATTTACTTCACAAGCCCACATGGACGCAAAACTCAGAATTAATCCTCAAATTTAAAAATCTATAGTAATAAAATAGCCGACCCAAAAACAGCCATGTCAAAACTTATTTCAAAACATACCCATAGAATCAGTTATCATCCTAATAAAGAAAGAAAACGATCAAAAATGGGACCGAACGCCGCCGCCTCTGCCGGCAGCGGCACGCGTTAGATAGCAATGTCTGAAGTAGTTTCTATGTGACTTGGTTTAGTGTTTCTATCTTTTATGTCCAGTGTTTCAATGTTTAAGTGTCTATGTTTCGTGTTTAAACCCGTAATACTTATTACTAGTTTTGATTATTGTTGCGATTTTTTCCTCTATTGTACTCCGTCTTTATGTACTGTATTATTTTATAGAAATATTGAATACACACCTGGTCAATTTTAAGTGAGAACTACTTGGTGAGGACATCTGAGGTGACAGAGGTCTTTCGACCGATCCTCTCTTACAGCGATGTCTGAAGTAGTTTCTATGTGACTATTTTTAGTGTTTTTATTTTATTTATGTTTAAAGTTTCGATGTAGTGTTTAAACCCATGATACTTATTACTTGTTTTGATTACTATTCCCATTTTTGTACTCCGTCTTTGTGTACTATTTGATACGGTAGAAATAAAAAAATATATTGAATACAAACCTGGTCAATTTTAAAGTGAGAGCTACTTGGTGAGGACATCTGAGGTGACGGTGGCCTTGCGATGCCATCTTCTGGAGGATCTCCCATCAAAGTCCTAAAAAATCATGGTGTATTTTAAAAGTATATAAAAGTATAGTATAAAATGGGTAAAAAAGTGAGTAAAAAAAGTTTTTAACTTATTTAGGTAAAAAAAAGTGAAAACATTTAAATATATTTTGATTTCAGTAAAGCACAAATTATGTTCTGCTCTTGAGAAGACATGGGGGTTATCAGCCCTACTAATGTTAATTTTTGCTCGTTTCGAGTTTGACTCCGCCATTTATTCTAATTTATGTTCATTTTGAGTTTCATTTATTTATTGATAGTGACTTGCGGTAGTTTTACGCTTAGACGATTACTTGACTTCATTTCTGTCCATTTTTGGCTTAATGGAGCTCTTTACTTGTCTTCGACAAGCTTATTTACGGGAAAAAGTTTTTTTTTGATGAAAAAAAAAAAAATTTTTTCATTTTTTTTCTATAAGAATCCATGGTTATAATTGTGGGGGTTTGACATGCCAAATATCCCTAAAGACATAGTGGCTGGACCGTTCTACTATGCTGAACAAAATAGTTCTCAAAATTTTGACTAGATGTGTTTGGGTAATAAATCGGCTTGAGAGACGGGCTGATTGCCCTCCAATCTCTTTTTTGCTCTTAGAAAGGACCCTATGCCTTTTTGAAAACCTGGATGAATACAGTTTTTCGTCTAATTGGAACGCCCCCTAAACACTTCCTAGAAGTTTCACCTTAATACGCTAAGCGTCATTAGTTACAGTAACTGTAGTTGTTGTACTAAAAGTATATGCATAGTGCTTTCTGGCTAGCTCAAAATCCCCCACAACTTACTCTTAAAGATCTAACTTAATATTATAAATAAATCCTGAGATATTGCTTTGTCACCTTTTTGAAAGTTCACATTCTCATAGTTTGTTTTGATTTAGTTCAACGTCCGCCAAAATATTTCTTATATTTGATTACTGAAGACATTGTTATATTCTCTTTGGACTATTGGCTACAAAATGGCTGTCTCACAAATTCGATCAAATGCGTCTGAGGAAAAAAGGATATCAGGGAGAGGGCGGGGGGGGGGGGGGTTCTCTCTATCACGCTTGACTCTTAAAATGAAACTAGAAGTATACATTTCCAATCAAAGTAGCCTCCTCTAAAGTTCACAAGACCACCTCTTCATAAAAACCTTACATCCCCCGGGGCATAACTTAAAACCCTTATCCCCATACTTTGGGGAGTTGTGTCAACCCCAAAGACTGTGTTATGAGATCTTTGGACTATTTTTGAACAAATGGCTATCTTAGAATTTCTATCGTATGCCTTGGGGGAAAATAGGACGTGGGGTGGGGGTATAGCTGCCCTCTAATAAATTTGACTCTTAAAAAGGGCTCATCAACTTCCGATTTACAATCCAATAAGCCCCCTCCGAAGTTTATACGACCACCGTTTCCATAAAAACCTTAAATACCCTTGGGGCATACCTTACAACCCTTGCCATGAGGACTGTGAGAGGATTCTCATCCTCAAAGACATAATTTCTGGACTTTAAAACTAGTCATAACAAAATAACTAGCTCGAAATTGTGACTGGAAGTGTTTGGGGAAATGATGGACGTGGGGAGGGGGTGGTTGCCCTCCAATCATTTTTGACTATTAAAGAAGGCACTAGCCCTTTCAATTACCAACCGAATGAGCCCTGTTCGAAGTTTCTACGACAACAAATGGCCACCTTAAAATTCTATTAGATCCGTTTCTGGAAAATACGACGTGTGTGTGTGTGTGTGAGGGGGGGGGGCTATTTGTCTTCTGATCACTTTGACTCTTAAAAAGAGCACTATCATTTCTGATTACCAATCCAATTAGCCCTCTTTGAAGTTTATACGACCACCATTACTATAAAAACCTTATATGCCCCAGGGCGTAACTTACAACCCTTGACCTGAGGGCTATATGGGGGGCTATAGAGGGAGGGGTGGGAGGGTTATCCTCAAAGAGATAATTTCTGGACCTTTCAACTACACTGAACAAAATGGCTATCTCACAAATTATGATTGAATGTATTTAGGGAAATGATTGGTATATAGGGGGGGGATGCATGACCTCCAATCACTTTTGACTGTTAAAAAGGCCAGTAGAACTTCTCATTACCAATCAAATGAGCCACCTGTGAGGTTTATACGACCACCCTCTCTTTAAAAAAAACTTATATCCCCATAGGGCATAACTTACAACCCTTGTTCTGAGGGTTGTGGGGGTTGTCATTCTCAAAGTCATAATTTCCGGACCTTAAAACTACACTGAACAAAATCTCAAAATTTTGATCGGATGTGCTTGGGGAAGTGATTGACGCGGGGGAGGGGGAGCTGGTTGCCCTCCATGAGCTCTTTTAAAGTTCCTGTTACATTTCTTTCTATAAGAAGTGCTCTGGTCTGAAAAGAACAAAATATTGTGTCCACATCGCTCTTTACTTAGGCAGCGCTGTAGCGCTGTCTATGATATTTTGTCTTGAGTTTTCAATTAAACAGCACTAAAAGTGCCGATTAGACCAGATAAGCCCCCCCTAAAATTTAGTCTATGGGCGCCCATGCTCGCCTTTGTACTGCTGAAGTCCTTGAGGCTATGGTAGAGTCTAGTGAGGAAAGCTGGCTCCAGTCGTTTTTGGATGCAACAGGTTTCAAAATTGTAAGACGCTGCTGCAGCGTTAGCAACTCTGCCGTAAATGCCTTAAAATGTTTTGAAAAGAAACTACTAGTCTATCTTTCAGAGTGACGTAGAGCTTTCCGGTAAGCTTTTACTTTTTTCCTTAATTTACATAAATACAGTAGTACGAATTTATATAAATCCTGCAGAGCGGGGTAAAACAGGCACTTTTCTTATAACTCTTACTAGGCTGCTAGCTACCGCTGCAACCTGGATATAGATCTTTCCCGTAAGCTTTTCTTTTTTCATTAATTTGCATAAATACAGTAGTACGAATTTATATGAATCCTGGGGAGGGGGCAAAAAGTACATCTTTTCTTAAATTATACCTTTGAAATATTGGAAGATCCAGAGATTCTGGAGGGGGGAGGGGAAATCGGCTAAGAAACAGAATTAGAATTCTTGGATTGCGTAATTATAGTTAGTCATAGTAGAGGGTGTCACTACCCTTTTCCTTTTGGAATGGACCATGAGAAACGTAGCTATCTACTCAAAAGCATGCCCGCTCCTATTCTTGAGATAAAAGTTTGAAGTAGTAGCAATTTATATGATAGAGCAAGTGTTTGCGTTGGATAAGGTATTTTCTGCCGCAAAGCCACAGAAATTTTCGAAATAAGATACCAAAAAGTGCAATTGTCATTATATTTGCATCCCTTTGAAAAAATATTTAAGAGAAGAGAATAATTGAAGAAAGTATGTATCAAATAATCTAAATTTCATTGAAATTCGGAATTTGAGAAATTTCCCTTTACTTATTTACTTAAGAATGTATGTGGTGGAGGGCCTAGAACAATATTTTCTAGCACGAAGTGCCGTAAAAATATGCGAAGTGCCTTTAAACCATTAATTTTCATTTAAATTTTTTTTAAACCTTCTTTCTTCTTTCATACTTTTGTTTAAGATGGCTTCCGAAGTCCAAACGTTCCACATGGGGGGGGGGGGATCCGAAGTCCAGATAGGGGGGGGGGAGGGTGGAAAGCATAGTCTGGAGGGAGAAGCCGCCCCCTCCCAAATCAACTATAGGCTCTGCTGAAACACTAATGACTTTGAGCTGACTTTACAATTTCATGCTGAAAATCGTTTTATTTTCGAAATGTCCGGGCATTTCCGGGTAGTTTGAGAAGATGGTGCATAAACATAAATACGCATTTTGGAAAAAAAGGACGGAAAATGAAAGAAAATAAACATAAAGAAAAAAATGGCGATATTTGCGTAAAAAGACAATTTTCCACCCCTTTATTAGAAACACTGCACTTTTTAGCGAAAAAAAAAACGCTGTAATAGTACTGGGTTTTCTAAAAAATGTTATCGCCAGAGAAAAGTAATACCCGTGGCAAGTGACAATCTTGACGAGAAGTTAATAAGAGACTAAAATAATAATGTTTTCATATTGGAGACCCATTCATTTTCTAGAATAGATATTATGAGATCTTTTCGGAGCTGTCAGAAACCGCTGTAAAGCATCTAAGCGTACTACTACTAGTATCAAGCGAACAGGCATTTTTGATCTCTGAGTATTTCTTGCAAAAGGAGTATGCCCGGACAATGTCCAAACAAGGGGAAAGCGCAATTTTTAAGTGATAAGCTATAAGGTTTGAATAACTGATGCTATAATTAACTTTCTGATAATAAGCCAAAACTTATCATTTATATTTTTTTCTTTAACCTTTAAGTGTTCAAAAACAGCTGTTTGAACAGCTGTTTTTGGAATGAAAGCTGTTTTTACCAAATAACAGAACAGAAACAGGAACAGGTATTCTGCTTTTTTTTGTTGGCCTGTTTTGTTTCTGTTCTGTTTCATTCAAGCCCTGTTTATTTTTTTTCTGTTTCTTCAGGAAAACAGAACAGTGCCCATGCCTAATCCTTAGAGTTATTATTTCTTTCCTTATTGACGGGGAAAGACAGTGGAGTCAATTGAAGGGGAGGGGAGGCACATACCCTTTGGTTTACCTCCAGATTTTAAAAATTACCTTTTTAGGGTACTTTCATTTAAAAATGCCTTTTTATTGGTATTTTTATTACCCCCCCCCCCTCCCCAATTTTGAAAAGTGTATTTTGCCCCCCCCCCCCCGAAATTTTGAAAAACTTACGCCACTGGGCCCAACTCTTGTTTCTTAATCTCATTTCATTTTTTGGCACAACTTTCATGGTAAATACAAACAAAAATCCCCACTTCTCACTGACCCCCCTATCTTATCTCATTTCTGGAAAATTCACCTTAAATGTGGCATTATGCAAAACATCCAAAAAAGAAATCCAAAAAGAAAAGTTTTTGAAATATAGACTTCCAAATCCCTTACTTTCAGCCAGAAGTGCATAGAACTAGCAAGCAATAATTTGCAATTCTAGTTACAACTTTCTGGCAAATCTGAGAACAATAACTAAGTTAAAATATGAGCCATCAAAGAAACGCAGCCCTGCTCCAAAAATGGAATTAAAAAAAATAATAGAAAATTCTAGCCAATGGTACTTGTGAGTGTTCTGCTATCATCAATAAGCTATCATCCCTTCAATGCCTCCAAAGGCTCTTCATTTTAACATTAAAAAATTAAATAGTACTGAAACTTCTTTCTATATTTCGGTACATTTGAAACATTTAATTTAGTTTTATTATTTACTATGCAATGATTGGTTACCAAATATTTTCTTTCTTTTAAATCCAGTTTTATTCAAATGTCTATAAGACCAACAGGCAAAAACAAATTCTTATTTTTATTAATTTCATTTTTAATTTATTTTTCTTTTTTTTGAAATTATTTTTTAATAATTTCTTTAAAGTTCGTTTGACAGTAGCTATGTGCCCATCATATTTCAAGGTATGCAGATATATTCGTGCGTAAGGTACGGGCAATAAACACAAACAATTATTATTGGTTCATTCTGGCTTTGAAAAAAAAAAAATCAAACAATTTTTGACCACGGCTCCATTCACAACCAGCTGCAAAAACATCTCAACCAATACACTAATTCAACCATATAATACATATTTATAGTTCTTATACTATTCAATTCTTATATGTTCAAACGTCACAATACAAAAGGATTTAGGCAGTGCCTTCCGAAGTCACTGAACTTTTAAATCACATTTGCCACGTAGTAGCCGTGTCTTAAATTACATCGCTTATTGATCACTGGCTAGAACACTCACAAGCACCACTGGCTAGAATTTTCTATTAATTTTTTAAATTCCATTTCTGGAGCAGGGCTGCGTTTCTTGGATGGCTCATATTTTAACTTAGTTTCATTTTAATTTTATCCAAGATCTAAGTTTTACTAGCTGAGATTTCATTAAATTTGTAACAATTAATAAGTGAAAAATTAACATATTTAACAACCAGTTGCTATATATTTGTAGTATAGGTACTATAAGGTTGTCTATGATCGACCAACAAGATTTTTGTAAAAAAAAAAAAAAAAAAAAAAAAAATTAAAGTTATTGAATATATATGCGAATAATACCAAAATTCCCGTATTGAGAAACCAGAAAGTCTTCAAGAAGGACAGAGAGTATCTTATGTTTAAAAAGCATCTTTTTAAAGCCAAATATCAACATCCAGGTCCACCTCCCACCTCATAGCTTCTGCAGTAGTTCTATAACTTCTAATAAATTGACATGGTTTATTTGCTTAACTTTCCAGAATAATACACCCCCCCCCCACCCCCACCCTCACATCTGAAATAAATTTTAGTGAACACTACTGATCCAAGGCACCATCAGTTTCCTTTTGTTTGTTTATGTTGGAGGGGGGGGGGGAGGAGCAGCCTACGAGAAAATTTAATAGTAATTATTTGCTTTGAAAAACTACAAGACTCGATTTGAAAGCAGACATAATTAATTCACAACAAACTTTGCTAGGTTTTCTTCGTCTAAACGATTGAAAATAACACAAAAACAAACTCAAGTTCCATGGGATTTTTTTTTTTTCAAAAAGACTTAAAGGTTAAATTTTTTATTTATTTTTTATTTAGCTAATGTCAAATATGTTTTCAAAAGTTGTATCCAAGAATTAGGGAGTTAAGATCCTTAAAAATATCACCCGTACAATACAAGCACATTAGGATGGGGCGGTCTTGTCGCTTAAACCAGGAGAAGTCCCTTAGATAAATAGTGGCCTAAAATTACCGATTTATTTTGACACTTCAGACACCCCACCCCCTTCCACAAAAATTCTCATATAGCCTCTCAACGTTTTCCTATATGCACCGACGTTCATAGCTATTGGCACATAACTTCTTTAATTAGACAAATATTGAAATTCAGCTTTACCTGTCTGAATCGGTTAAACTGCTATCTTCACTGGCAGAATGTTCACCAGTTTCAAATCGCCTGTCACTACTCAAGTCTTGATCAACATCAATTAAATCATAATCATCTGTATTCAACGGGGAAGCTGGCTGTGGGGACATTGAGCCAAGAGAAATATTGCCTACCTCTTCATCAGAGGCTAATTCTCCCTCTCGGGGCTGCCATCGAGTCAGTGGGAGGCCGTCTGTAACAAGATAGTCCTGAAATAAAATGCCTTATTTTAATTTGAATAAAACATTCTGATAAATCAGGAAAATTGAATTGATTCATCGGCTTCGCAAATCGAAACAACATAGTGAAAAAAAAGGGTTAGACTTTAACCTCAAGCTATAGATGTTACAGAAATAATACAAAAGCGGTTTCCCCCTTCTGTTCTTTTCCCCTGTTTGTTTTTATTGTCTGAATTAGATGAATCTAGATAGATGAATCTAGATAAGATGAATCTAGATAATCTAGATGAATCTAGATAACCATAGATGAATCTAGATGACTATTTAAATTTATAATAACTTAAATTCAACTTATATTTACCTAAATTAAATATATATTGATTTCAGTCAAATTCATATTCATTGAATTCAACTTTTGTTACAATATATAAACTTAAATTAAATTAATCTAAATTAAGTTGTACTAACTTAAATTAACTTGGAATTTTAAATTTATATAAAATTAAAGTTAGGTCAGGATTATATTGGAAGCTTCAGAAGTATTTATGACAAGTCCAGAACACATTTTAATCAGAATACTTTTTACAATAATTGAATAAAGTTAGGTCAGGATTATATTGGAAGCTTCAGAAGTATTTAAGACAAGTTCATAACACATTTTAATCAGAATACTTTATACAATAATTGAAAATAATTAACGATAAGAACCAGCAATAGAAAAAAAAATTAACTATATTCTGTGACTATTTTATGCTACTATAGTTATATTATTTAGTTCTATCATACTAATTATGCGATATAATACTATAAAATTATGTGCATGAGATTGTAACCTCTTTTCATCTGAATCTACATATTCAATCTATATTTTGTTCCCTATACCAGATGGGATTTACATTGTTATCTACCTTCCAAAACTTTCTTGAAAAGGGTAAGTTTAAAATCCACCACCCCTATCTGGGCAGATTCACCACTATCTGGGCAGATAGCCCAGATGCACTAACAACAACAATAACAACAGATTCACATCCTTTTACTGTTTAATACCTTGCAAATATTTTACTTTTCAAGACATCATTTTACTTAGTGTTAATAACTAGTTCCATAGCAGAGCCACAAAATACCCTCCCAAGACTTATTTAAGGCAATTAACAACAGGTAATGATTGGTGAACAGTTGGCCAGTCTTTTTTGTTTTAATGTTTTTTTCCTTGTATTGCCTTTTCTTGTCCCCCTCCCTCTCTCTCCATGCATTCCCAGGCATAGAAACTTGCTAAGGAAATATGATGGTGAATTTTTTTCTTTTTTGTTCATTTTTGTGTATATAGCAAAGGCTATGGAATCAAATGGGAAAATAAAACTATCCTAGACTTAGATTACATTGATAATTTGAGTGTTTTAGATTAAAATGTTACAAAATGAATGATTTTTGGAAGTTTCGAAAGTTCAGGGTGCAAGAATAGGTTTGAAAATTAATGTCAACAAGACTAAGTTGCCTAGACTAGCAATAAGTAAAGCTGAAGGGTTAATGTTGGGTAACAAGAAGATTGATCAAGTGGATAGCTTCAATTGGCATAAAGCTTTATAATTGTTTACAATACTCCAAGCAAACGTAATAGCCACCTGCTACTGAACATTCTTGACACTTTCCTTCCATGTTTCGTAGGGATTCTAAGCCAATTATTGTTATTTGCTTTTATTTACTATGAATCCCAGGTCAATCAAAGTATCACAGATCTTATATTAGATCTGTAGGCAATCGCACAGATCTTATATTAGCACGATAGACAACTAATAAACATTAGAAAGCATTAAAAGTTTTTAACAATAATTTTTTTTTAACAGTATCTACTATGATACAAAAAAAAAAAAAAAAAAAAAAAAAAAAAAAAAAAAAAAAACTATGAATTCCAGGTCAATCAAAGTGTCAAAGATCTTATATTGAATCCGTAGGCAATTCCACAGATCTTATGTTAGAACGACACACTAATAATAAACCTTACAAAGCATTAGAAGTTTTTAACAATATTTTTTGTTAACAGTACCTTCCTTCTATGCTACCAAATACTTCCAACAAAAAAATAAAACAAAAAATGCTTACCTGCGGGCTTGAACATGGAAGAACACTGCTATTATAATTCAAATTTGCAGCAGATGCAGAGGCATGATACTTGGAAAGACTTGGAATTGAATCACGGTCAAGGATTTCTGGAAAATACAATTGGATAAGAAAAAACTAATAAAATCTGATCTTTTCAATTCGATTTGAGATTGGATCTTTTCGATCTTGTGATTAATATTAGATGCCTTACAGTGACCAAGACTAACTATCATAAAGAAATTCTAAGCAAGAAATTAATCATATTAGATAAATCTTTTGGTGCTCTGAAGCGACTTCTAGTAACTCCAAACAGTTACTTGATTATTTTTTTCGTCATTTCTCAAAATTGATAAATACAAATTTAAACAAATAAATAGGCTTGAATTAAAAGTAAATAACAAGTTCGAATGAAAAGAAAAAATACAACTTGAGCTTTGTAACTGTTTACAGCAATCCATGCAACTGGCAATAGCCCCCTACTACTGAGCCGAACATTCTTGACCCTTTTCTTCCGTGCTTCGTAGGGATTCTAAGCAACTTTGAAATATTTATGGAGCACCCCCTCCCCTCTGAAAACAGGAAATATACTCTCCTATAAGAGCAAAAAGTCTCTTCATTCCCATAGACTGCCCACCACAATCTGAAGCATTATCTTGGTCTAAGCAACGTCTGAATTAATGTCTCTGCCGACACGACAAAATATTATGACGTTTTATTTGGTTCTTGTGAACACGTCCGGCATTTGATTTGTCAAATGTTGGCATGTCGACATTCTGCCGTATTTTGACGACAGAAAACAGATACATTTTTTTCTTTTTGACACACAAATTATAAATTCAGGCGACAATTAGAAAATAGAGATTTGGAATCAACTGATTAACTGAATAAAAGCTGACAGTTGGTTAATTCAATATTAAAGTTTAACAAAATATTAAATTTGAAAATATCGCCAAAAAATGCGTTCGACGAGCCACTTTAAGTCGACATTAAAAGTCACAAAACAAACGTTAAAGAGGAAATGTCGACAGGATGTCACCTTTCTGTCGACTTTGGAATGCTCAAACGCAGCTCAATTCCTCCTTTTCCAGTCATATTACATCATAAGCAAACCCAGAAAGAAAGCAAATCAAAGCAATTCAACAAATGAGTGGCTTGAATTGTATTTATGAATGAACCTATAACTACACTTGCGATTTGCGGATTTTTCAGGTTCTTCGAATTTTCCCAAGAGAAAATTGAATTATGTGAAAATTAACGTTAATAAAAATTTTATTTTGCAAAATTGTACTTACAACGATTAGTATTTCATGTTAGCGCTTGTGTTTTTATGAATATAAATTTTTGGCGAAATTTCGGATAGACCTAACCCATTATTTTTCAGGGAAATTGGGGGAAGCCTCGCGAAATTCAGGAATAGGGGAGGAACTTCACTTTAGACCGATCAGACAATAGTGCTACTATATTCATAGAAAAAGAGTAAAAAACTACTTATATGTCAATATCCTAACCAAAAAAAGTGACAACACTCAGTGTAGACAATAGATTTGATAGACGATAAAAAGCGAGTCTAAAAATGAAATATTTGCATGATCTGACAGATATACAGTAAGTTCTATTCGATTCAACAAAGCCCCGTACGCTTTTAGTAGAATTTATATATAAATTAAGAGAAATTAATTAAGATAATTAAAAGATTAAATTAAGAAAATTAAGAGAGAAAACAGGCTTTAATTTAGAAATCATTTCGAATAGAAAGAAATTTAAAATAATGAGATTTAAAATAGTACAGTATTTAAATTATTTTAGTATTTAGAATAGTAAGAAATTATTTACTTACATAGAATCGGAGCAAACGCAGTTTAAACAGACAATTTTTGAATCCTACAACATCTTTACATTCAGACATAAACAAAAAGCAGAACAATAGGGAAATTTGTTGAAAATAATTTATACACAGCACTCGCGTAGGCGCATACAAGTTCAACTCTTGGAGGAAAGACGCGTCAAAAATCGTAAATTTTATATCCATGACTTATGGATTGTTTCAAATAATTCCGTCGGATCCAACTCGACAAAGGGAGGGGGACGGGGTTCTTACCCCTTTTCAGACAACATTTTAATGAGATTCCCAAAAATGCTATTAGTATTTAATTGTTTTACATTATGAAAAACTATGTAAAATAACTTTAAGAAGTACATAAATAAATAAAAAAAATCGACATAAATAAATCAAACTTATGCCAATCAAAGCTTCTAAAATTACTAACTTGATGTAATAACAGAATAAAAATATAAATTCATTTTAAGGCATAGCAAGTTCCTAAAAAACCTTTTCTTTATCATGAAATTTATATAGACCTGTGTGCATTATACCGTCGAGAAAAAACGAAAAGAATATCTCAACGTTTCCCAAAGCGTAGGTCACAACCTGGCACCAGGGCACAGATAAAATTTGTCCGGTCTTTAAAAAAGAGAGAAAAAAAAATAATTGCTGAAAACTTTGGAAGAATGTGTCAATTCTACAAACTATATAAAAACCTTGTCCCTTGAAGAGCAGACTTTTCACCAAATTATGCGCCCACCACCTAAAAAGATTTTTCTATTCCAATTAATGATAGGTTCCACGATTCCGAGTACTTAGTAAAAGTTGGAAATTTGGGCAACATAATACTACATTCAATGCATTGAAATTAAATTGGCGAAACTTTGGTTTAAATATCTTCAAATATAGAAAAGTCACTTCAATTACAAAACATCGAAATTCAAAAGAGATTTTAAATCTTTGAAAAAATTTAACAAATCTATTGATTTTCATGGAATCTATTATGGGAAGGATGTACATCTGGAAACATTATCAGCTTCAATTCAAGAGCGTAATATCAATTTCTGTTTAATTCAGGGGGAGAGGCAGTGTTGTCAATTCACGAGAATGTAGGGTGGGGCAAAATGTATTTTTCAAAAAGAGTGTCAATGTCAATATCAATATCAAGCACCTTCATAAAGACGACTACTTTTGGATTAATCCTTAAGTCAAAATAGAGAAAAAGATGAAAAGTTTAAAACACTAATAAAGAATCGATTTTTGAACTGATTTTGTTCAGAATATTGCAACTGATAGGATATGTAAAATTTTGCTTTTTGACTATTAAGCATGGATAAAATGAAACGCAGAATGTCCTTGAACAAGAATGAAACCAGAACTTTTTGCGAGGGAGTAAAATGGGAAACTTCAAACAGAGTGGGATGGGAAAATAACAATTCAATCATAGATAAGAATATCAATCAATACTGTTATTCACTTTAGTTGCAAAAAGACTAGACCATCAAATTAAATACACAAGATTGACAAATTTAATTTGAGCTTTGAATTGACCTTTTCGATTGACGCTGGCTTCTGTTATTCAGTTACTAGTTTATTCAGTTATCAGTTACTTCGTTATTCAGTTACTATGTTAATCAAGAGGCTAATGATTATACTACCTTCACATGGTCAGATAAGAATATCAATCAATACTGTTATTCACTTTAGTTGCAAAAAAAACTAGACGATCAAATTAAATACACAAGATTGGCGCATTTGATTTGACCTTTTCCACTGACGCTGGCTTCTGTTATTCAGTTACTAGTTTATTCAGTTATCAGTTACTACGTTATTCAGTAACTGTGCTAATGAAGAGGCTAATGATTATGCTACCTTCGCATGGTCAGATAAGAATATCAATCAATACTGTTATTCACTTTAGTTGCAAAAAAAACTAGACGATCAAATTAAATACACAAGATTGGCGCAATTGATTTGAGCTTTGAGTTGACCTTTTCCCCTGACGCTGGCTTCTGTTATTCAGTTACTAGTTTATTCAGTTATCAGTTACTACGTTATTCAGTTACTATGCTAATCAAGAGGCTAATGATTATGCTACCTTCGCATGGTCAGATAAGAATATCAATCAATACTGTTATTCACTTTAGTTGCAAAAAAACTAGACGATCAAATTATATGCATAAGTGCGACGGTAGCGATTATTTTACCTGAAAAGGAATTTGAATGGTAAATTGAATCGTAAACTATATTCATCCCTTAATTCCTGGTAGCTTCATAGGCTGTTCAGTATTTTATCTTGTAAAGGGGCAGTGGTACCAATTCATAAACTTTGGTGGGGGAACAAATATATTTCAAAATCTAGAGGGGTGGGGAAGAGTATTTTATTGTTTTCTTTTTTTCCAGTGAAAACACCAACAGAAAGGCATTTTCAAATTAGTATTCCAAAAAAGGTATTTTAGCTTTAAGGGTAGCGAACAAGAAGTTGATAATTCAATTGAGATTTATGGGACATCATAAACTCAAGTGTCTTAAAGGGTCCTTTTTTGGATTCAATATCAAAAGGGAAAAAGCCCAAGTGAAAAAAACAGTACAATATTTAATGTCTTTTGTCACAGGACGTGAGGCTGCGTTCATAGCGTGCCTACAAAATAAGCATCAAATGGATTGATTGAAATGGATAGGTTGAACCTAATGAGAATAAAATTAACATCATTACCTTCTTATTTAAATATCTAATAATTATATATCTTATAAAATTATTATCTCATCTCATATTATAATTATGACTCATTATCTTTAGCACTCTGGACAAAACATATGTATATTTTGTTTACTATATTACGAATAACATTTTTTTATTTTTAATTTCTTACACCGTTAACAATTTTACAACTGTTAAAATTCTTATTTTAACAGTTTTGTGCATGAAATAGGCAAACAAATATGATATTTTATTTTGAACAAATTTTAAAACCTTTTACCAGGCAAGAGTAAAAAAAATAAAATTGTGAAACGTTGACTGTCTCAAATTGTTATTTTTTGTTTTATGACTCAAAGGGGAAAAACCAGCAGAAAATGGGCCTTAGCTGAGAAATCTGGGAGACTTAAATTTATAGGGATACTTATCATTCATAGGAAGTTTTTGTTTTATGACTCCAAGGGGAAAAACCAGAAGAAAATGGGCCTTAGCTGAGAAATCTGGGATACTTATATCTATAGGGATACTTATAATTCATAGAAAGTTTTTGTTTTATGACTCCAAGGGGAAAAACCAGCAGATAATGGGCCTTAGCTGAGAAATCTGGAATACTTATATTTATAGGGATACTTATAATTCATAGGAAGTTTTTGTTTTATAACTCCAAGGGTAAAAACCAGCAGAAAATGGGCCTTAACTGAGAAATCTGGGAGACTTTTCAGACACTAAGTCTTATAAGAACAGGGTCTATTATTTAAAATAGCAAGGATATCGACATGTCACTTCAAAAATATTATGTCTTACCTTGAGTTACATTTGGTACACTAATATACATCACAGTTCGGTTATTATAGTCTTCAACTATTCGCTTTAGATTTTCAACACTTGCACCAGATCCAGCACTTGCACCAGTATCCATATACACCTTATGTGACCTCGTAAAGCCCTCCTGCTTCAGAGTTTTATCACTTTTATTAAGTATTTTATACAAATAAGTTGATGATTCCCATATAACAGCTACTGAGTCTCTATTTATGTTATTCAGTGTCTTCAATGATTCAATCAAATCACTGACGGTTGTTGTATGAGGGAAGTGATGTGTGATGGAGGAACTTACCACAGCAGCTGAGGTATCAACAAGAAATAGCTTGACTGTACAACCTAAAAAAAAAACAGAGTAAAAGTAAGTTCACACGTTGGAGAAAGTGTCCATTAGCGTGAAAACGCAGTTGTATAAGCTATAAAACCAGAACTGTTGGCCGTCTTAAAGGAAAAAAAAGTCTAGCTCACCGTTTTCCATATTGTGTTTATATTCATGGGCACCATAAATTACGGTTTATCATTACCATCTATTACCAAGACCATTCTTATTGAAATATAAACCCTTCTCTTACCAACTTTTGGAAATTTTAGCATCTTATTTTAGCACCGATTTCTAACTTACAAAACTAAAGGTATGCACCAGGAGGTACAGAAGGTACAGGAGGAGTCCCTGGTACTGGTACGCGGCAGATCAAAAGTATATATATGAAAATATATATTACTAGTACAGCAAACAGAATGAGAAATGCATATGAATGTGAAGTCATTCATTTGAAAATACCTTTCTCAAATTAAGGGTCTAAACGAATTTTTACCCATATATATATATATATATATATATATATATATATATATATATATATATATATATATATATATATATATATATATATATATATATATATATATATATATATATATATATATATATATATGCATATATTTATCATTACCATCTATGACCAAGACCATTGTTATTGATATATAAACCCTTCTCTTACCAACTTTTGGAAATTTTAGCATCTTGTTTTAGCACCGATTTCTAACTTACAGAACTAAAGGTATGCACCAGGAGGTACAGAAGGTTTCTTTACCTCCGGAAGGAGGTACTTGAATTCAAAATCAACGGACTCGGTTGATTCAAAATTGTTGCTAGAGGTTGTAACTGATACAGGCTTAGAATTTGATATGATACAAGACTTGAAAAACTTCTGAGATTTTATTTATAAAATAAATCGTAAAAACAGAAAGAAAAAAATAGAATAAAAACAATAGGTTGGTTTTCGGCCAGTGGAAAAAACGAAGCGAAAAGACAAAAACATATATTTCGCCAAGAACTTCTACCAAGCCGTCCTCAGTGCTCAAAATATATTTTTCTTAACTATTTTTATATATTTTTTGCTTTTTATCAAAAGTCATGAATAGCAAGTGCGTTCTTAGAACGTTTTTGTGAAACAGTCACCAATATATCTTATATTTTAGATATTACAGGCTTAATAATAACCCTCTTCTTATTCTTGTTGTAAAAAAGATTGAATATGAAAAAAAAAAGAAAAAAAAAAGTATACTTTGAGAGAATATGTTTGACTGAGATTAAGTCCAAGTCGTACAGCCTTCAATCACTTATAGCTGAAAAAGTTGTTAACAACTGAATAATTAACAACATTTGTTAACTGCTTGTTAGAAACTCGTATATAACAACTTACTAACAATTGAAAAATAAACACTGTGGAAAAAGTTTTTATTAAAAATTGTCTTTCGTACACTGGAAAGGAAGTTTTGGAAGAATATTGACATTTGAAATCAAGCGCCTATGAAAAATTTTGTTGTAGAAAAGGAACATATTAAAGACGAGCAATAACCGTTGGAAACTGCTATAAAAGATAGAATCTGTGAAAAAGAGAAAAATTCCAAGATTTCGAAGGAACAGGCGCAGAGTACCCCCCCCCCCCCCTGCTTGTGTATACTTGCTTGGTTGAAAGGTTACCACGAGCAGGGTTGTCACCATAGTCAGTTACTTAAGTGCTGCAATTGCCCGAATTTGCGTGCCACACAGCAATTTTCGGTGTTACGGTCAAATAATTTACTGTAATGGTGCTAAAACAGCACTTTCGTGCTACAGATGGCAACCCTGACAAAATTTGGAGACAGAATCTCGCCAAAATGGTTAGACAAACATATTTTGTTTGAAACAACTGAAACATTGAATAAATATAATTACGCACTTATTTTTTTTACTAGCACATGCATGTCAAAAATTAATATATCACTAATAAGTGATATATTAATATATCAGCGACAAAACGTGGCAGAATCAATTGGCTGAAGAAGATGAAGCATTCTAACCACATTATCAAATGCGGAACACGTGAGCTGAGGCTGCATTCAGTTTTTACAGTTAGTTCATAAATTAGGTCAAATCTCTGGGCCCTTCGTTTACAGCATCTAGAATTAAAATCATTTCCAAAGTTTCTAGGAATTTTGCTATTTTAAATGTGAAAGTAAAGAGCAACATAACATTATAGTGACATTTACTTATCTGGGCTATGATGTCATTTTCTCTCACATTTTCTATCATATATGCTTTGAATATGCAAGTAGAATACCTTGTGACAGCACAGTTGATACAGCCGTGTTTAGAAAGTTTCGGCATTTAGTTTCGATCCCGGCTGTTGCAAGGAAATGATATTCTTGAATACTCATTGATAATTTTTTTTTAATTTCAGCAATTTCATTTTTGTATATATTTCTAAAAGAAAAGTTTTTAGCACTTTGGTCAAATATTTCATTAATTTGAATCAAGGATTTCAAAAATGCCAATTAGCTCATAAAATAGGTCGGGTCTCTGGGCCCTTCGTTTACAGCATCTAGAATCAAGAACCATTTCCAAAGCTTCTACGATTTTCGCTATTTTAAATGTGAAAATAAAGAGCAACATAACATTTGAGTGGTATTTACTTATCTGGGCTATGATGTCATTTTCTCTCACATTTCCCATCATATATTCTTTGAATATACAAATTTAATACCTTGTGACAGCACAGTGGATACAGCCGTGTTTAGAAAATTTCGGGACTTAGGTTCGATCCCTGCTGTTGTAAGGAATTTAAATTTATGAATACTCATTGATAATTTTTTTTTTAATTTCAGCAATTTCATTTTTGTATATATTTCTAAAAGTAAAGTTTTTAGCACTTTGGTCAAATATTTCATTAATTTAAATTAAGGATTTCAAAAATGCCAGTTAGTTCATAAATTAGGTCAGGTCTCTGGGCCTTTCGTTTACAGCATCTAGAATTAAGAACCATTTCCAAAGTTTCTACGAATTTCGCTATTTTAAATGTGAAAGTAAAGAGCAACATAACATTATAGTGACATTTACTTATCTGGGCTATGATGTCATTTTCTCTCACATTTTCTATCATATATGCTTTGAATATGCAAGTAGAATACCTTGTGACAGCACAGTGGATACAGCCGTGTTTAGAAAATTTCGGGACTTAGGTTTGATCCCTGCTGTTGCAAGGAATTTATATTTATGAATACTCATTGATAATTTTTTTTTTATTTCAGCAATTTCATTTTTGTATATATTTCTAAAAGTAAAGTTTTTAGCACTTTGGTAAAATATTTCATTAATTTAAATTAAGGATTTGAAAAATGCCAGTTAGTTCATAAATTAGGTCAGGTCTCTGGGCCTTTCGTTTACAGCATCTAGAATTAAGAACCATTTCCAAAGTTTCTACGAATTTCGCTATTTTAAATGTGAAAGTAAAGAGCAACATAACATTTGAGTGACATTTACTTATCTGGGCTATGATGTCATACCTCTCACATTTTCCATCATATATACTTTGAATATGCAAATAAAATACCTTGTGACAGCACGGTGGATACAGCCGCGTTTAGAAAATTTCGGAACTGATCCCTGTTGTTGCAAGGAACAAATATTTATTGTATGCATTTATATTTTTTTTAATTTCAGCAATTTCATTTTTGTCTATATTTCTAAAGGTAAAGTTTTTAGCACTTTGGTCAAATATTTCATTAATTTTAATTAAGGATTTCAAAAATGCCAGTTAGTTCATAAATTAGGTCAGGTCTCTGGGCCTTTCGTTTACAGCATCTAAAATTAAGACCCATTTCCAAAGTTTCTACGAATTTAGCTATTTTAAATGTAAAAGTAAAGAGCAACATAACATTTGAGTGACATTTACTTATCTGGGCTATGATGTCATTTCTCTCACATTTTCCATCATATATACTTTGAATACGCAAATGGCATTCCTTGTGACAGCACAGTGGATACAGCCGTGTTTAGAAAGTTTCGGGACTTAGATTCGATCCCAGCTGTTGCAAGGAAGAAATATTTATGAATACTCATTGATAATTTTTTTTTTAATTTCAGCAATTTCATTTTTGTATATATTTCTAAAAGTAAAGTTTTTAGCACTTTGGTCTAATATTTCATTAATTTGAATTAAGGATTTCAAAAATGCCAGTTAGTTCATAAATTAGGTCAGGTCTCTGGGCCCTTAGTTTACAGCATCTAGAATTAACAACCATTTCTAAAGTTCCTACAAATTTCAGATAAAAGTTTATATAACAATTTGAAAAAAAGAGACTTCAAATTATTTTTTTTTGTCTTTTCAGCCCCTTGGAAAAAATCTCCGATCCCCCCTCCTCACCCCCTTGAAGATCCCATTTCATTGTTAACCGAAAAAAATGGCAAATAATTCCAACTGGTATATAATATCATTTAATCAATTTCACTTACCTCCGCTAGCATATTTTTTGAATCCTTTGCCTTCGTAATCCATTTCTATTAGGAGACTATACTTATTTGAGCCCAGCATGGTAACTATATCGTAAACAACATGATTTTCTTTTCCATCTAAGCTCGATTCCAATGAGTCAGTGAAATCGTTATAGGTAACCAATCGGCAGCGTTCTACAGGAACATCAGTTATTTCCAGTTTCTAAAAGAGGAAAATATCCAGTTCCCTAATAGCCAGAATGTTTAGTTACCAAACCTAATAGCCCCATCTAGCACAGTTTTTCTATGGGGAACGGGGAAATGATTGTGCAATATGTGTTTAAACTTATTTTAATGATGGGTTAGTTAAGTTGATTCCTAAAATAATTAATCTATATTTAATGTTCAAATATCTTTTTTTTTATTTGAGGCAATAACTTTTAATAAATAATTTTTACACTACATTGATTAAATAATACAATCAAGCAAAAGAAAACAAAAAGAACATAAAGTGAGGGAAAATTTTTAGCCAGTAAACAAAATATGGAAAACACAGATAATTCAACAAAAAAAAGACGGAGTAAACATCGGTGCAGGATGAAGGTTAGAAAAAAATAAATAAAAGTAAGATACATAAAAAAAAACACTAAGCCATCATTGGTGCAGGACGTGGTTGATAACAAAAATTGAAAAGCGAAACAGTTTAAGTAAGAAAATAAAAATGAACAAAAAGCATTGATAGAAAGCTAAAAATTGTCAAGCCAAAGCTGTCGAGACGTGATCCTAAGCCGAAGCTTAAAAATCTAAAAAAAAAAACCTGTGAAAACATCAGTGAAGGAGGAAGGATAAAACAAAAGTAAAATAAATAGAAACAGTACTAATTTGTCATCGGTGGAGGACGTTGGTTGAAAACAAAATTGAAAAAGGATCCAGTTTAAATTACAAAAAAAAGTGTTGATGGAACGCTGAAAATGTTTAAGCCGAAGTTTAGAGCTCTGAAAAACAAAACAAAAAACATTCACACAGAATATTTTAACACTAGAATATATGCTTCAGATAACCAATAGATTTACTCGAGTAGCAAAATAGAGACGTTACCTACAGTTTTATGAATCCACCTTTTCTCAATAACTTCCACTATTCTACTCAATATGAAGATTCTAGAACAAACTCAAAAAATAAAAGTTTACAACACCAAGTTCGGAGAATTCTTTAAATAAAAACCGTATATTTTCAGATTCTTCTCTAAGAATAAATACCTCTATTCGTAAAGTAAAAGGGGATATCTGACCTAATTCAATTTAGCGCAAATTTACAAAACAAGATGGCAATGGCGAAAAAAAATTGTATTCAGCTAATATCCATATTCGTGTTAGTCTTTAGATAAAATTATCTAGTGTAGCTAATTTGAGGATGCAATTCCAATAGTAAATTTGCGTCATGAAGCAAAGTAAATTGTTACATTATCGATAAAACGCCTAGCATCGAGCCCGAACCCAATCAAACACCGAGAACAGAAGTTCGATGTTATATCTACTGAGCCCACTGGGCTTGTTGGCTGGTTTAAACCTTTAATGTGTTTACATAACAGTGTTTCCAATAAATATTTTTTTTCTAGAGTTACGGACAGATAGAAAACGAGGTACTTCAAAATAAGAGAGTTGTTATTTCAATGTGACAAATTCTGCCAACCTGTCAATGAACTAAATAAATATGACTTCATCTCTGGCGACGAAAAGAGACATTATTAAGAAATGTTGGGAGGATTGGCAAAAAGAAAGTAATACACTGAATATCGCAAAAATATTGTAGAAAAAATGTCTGAGAAAGGGCTGATATCCCGTGATTGCTTATTACATTTGGCACACTTTTCAGACAGAATTACCAAATTGAATTCGATATATAAGGTTAGGTTTCAAGGTTTATTGACGGCATATTTTACCTCTGAAAAAAGCGATTTTGCGACAAGCCAGTAGCTCTAACCAAAACCAAAAGCCCCAGATACTGATATTATTGGATTATTATGTCTCAGGGCTATCCATTCAACGAGTCACAAATGAGACGTTTATTATATGAGTAGCATGACTTCGCATGCTGAAACTTAATTGGCGTTAGTTTTGATATGAAAGTAATAATAGCTATTCAGCTGCTATTACTGATGTCAGGGCTTCTTATTGGGTTAATTTCCATATATTAGACTTTTAAAATTTCCATGAGGCATAAGAAATTTGTTAGGTTTATACGGCTACAACTAAAAGAAAATGACACGATACTTAGGCTTGTCTATTTTCTTTCATATTCAAGATTTTTGTCGTTTTTAGTAATTCTACCGACACTAAAAATGGACTGAAAACACTGGCTGAAAAAATCAAGAATTGTGGTCTTTTTATTATTAGAACAAGTTTTGTATATCTGGGATTTCGTTCTGTTTTTTTTCCGTCATGGTAAGATATTTCAGTCTTAAGAATATTTTTTTAATTGAAGGTTTACATACACTTTGCAATTTTGTGTGTGTTTCTTTCCTGCTCTTCTACATTTCTAATGTATCAAGGAAAGACAACAATTTCACAATCACTCCATTTCTGAGATTCAGCTCTATCCATCTACCAAATTAAAATTTCAAAATCTGGTGCCCATGGTTTTTAAATTGAAAATATTTTGAGCATCATATGAAAATCTTTGAAAAAGGAACAATTTTCCTATTTTTTAGGCAATTTTTAATCTTTCTACAAGAAAAAGTCTAAGTAATATCGAAATCATAGCTCGATGGAAGGGGAATCTGAGACCAGTGAGTTCAAAGGTGTAAGTATCTTTTCATTTTGGAGCAGTTTACAGCTACAGGCTTGTCGCAAAATCACTTATTTCGGAGAAACCTAAACCTTAATAAAAGATTTTTCTTTATTCCATAGATAAATCATCATAAATAAAGATAAAACATCCATAGATAAATCATCAAAACCTTAAGCCTATTTTATCAAGGAAATTCTCCTCCCACAATAAGATGATGGGGTTAATAATGGACAATAAACCATACTTATACGTTTAAGAAACTAAATTTTCCAGTATTGTTTAGCCACAATACATTACTACCTTCATTCAAGCATAAAAAACCACTTGACTGTCCAAAAATCATAAATTTTCAACACCATGTGTTTATACTGTCTCATTTTGGACACACGTACTATACAGGAGATCTGGAACAGGTGGTAGAGAATTAGACGTAAAAAAAAAATGCAATTTAAGGTTAGATATCATAAACATGTATTAACCCCCGTCCCATGCAAGTAAATTCACATGTACACACATAGCCAGTACCAACAGATAGGGGCCTGGCGTGCGAAAAGTGGGGTAGCATAGTAGCCATGCTACTTGGCAGTTTTCATGGCCTAGAAAAATTTGTCGGGAGTTTTTATCAAAAAAATACCAGTGCTTCCACTATCCCCAAATTTTCAGCAGCTTTTAGAATTTTGTAAATTTTTGCTACTGGCTGCTTCGGAGCCGTTTCCACATGTGTTAGGCGGAATCCCCTAATACAGGTCGAGATGGCCTCTGGAGTAATTTGGGTCTGAAACTCTCCCTATGGTAAATTCCCTTGTTGTAACATTACCTTCTGTGATGAGGGGATGTCCCAGACATTCTCACAGAAGCTCACTCAGAAAAATAGCTGTACGAAATAAATATTTATGGGAGATTACTTCACGTCAAGTAGCTTTCACAATCCGTACGTAATTTTCTATGCTAAGTGGTTAAGTTACGCCACGTTAGTATAACCTTCTACACTATAATAAGTTTGTTCACACTGGGCTAATGTGTAAAATGTTTAAACAAACAGGATCATCAGCCGAAATGATCGCAATCATCAGCAAACTATTCAAAAATGAAAAATATGGAATAGATATGGATATTCAAGCTCCAATGATTTTATACTTATTGCAGCAGGGTGACTTGTGATAAAAAGACAGCAGTAAAGGATTTTTAGGAAAAGTTATTGCTCATTTTCAAAATTTATTATTTTCTCATCAAGAAATTCCATTTTATTGCTACTGTTTTGAGTTTTCTATAACGTAAAATTCTATGCAAAGTTTGGGTCTATTTGACACTGCCTAAGCTATGACGAAATTTACTCTTTAAGAATACACAACGCAGTGTGAAAGTACCACTAGATTGCACAAGGTAAGCTTAAAAACTAAGTTTAGTCGGGCTAGATTATATTTGGCTAAAACTATTTTTGGCTCCTTTTCTTTCAGATTGAAACAAGAATGTTACAAACATACTGAAGTGGTGTTTTGAAATATTTAAGAAATGTCTAAGCCACAAGCATTTTTATTATGATCAATTTAATCTTAATTCACTGGCAATTTTCATCAATTCACTTGCGATTGGTAATAATAACTTTCGTTGCTATTATTTTCTTTTTTTTGTAATGTGAAATTCATTTAACTATTTTGTTGTCACAAACAGTTTGCATTACGGTGTTTATGTTAAAACAAATTGAAACGAGTCTAGAAAGAGGTCTTGAATAGCAGGGATTTCCATGATAGTGGAATCAAGTCAACAAGAATAATACGAAAACTATACTCTGAAGAGCTTTTTAAGTATTTCTCTAGCAAGATCAATCAAAAAAAAAAAAAAAAAAAAAAAAAAAAAAAAAAAAAAAAAAAAAAGAGATTCACATTAGTTTATCGAAAACATCTGTGTTTTATTTATGTTAGTAAAAGACACCTCGAACTTCATCAAAATACATACCTCACAGGCAGTCTGGAGAACGTCCTTCAAAACATGTCATGTGTATGTGCAACTCGAAAATAGCGACGAAGACCACACTGCCTTTCCATCACAAACAACAAAAGTACGAAGAACAAAAGGGAAATCTTTTTGTAAGACAGTGGAGATGTATGTTTTGTAGGACAGTGTTTCAATGTATACAAATATTGATGTCACAGCATCTGAACATTTATTAGAAAATAAAATCAAAGAAAATTGTCACTTAATAGAAGCTTCAGCAGCAGGACTAGATTGTGATGTCTTAATGACCTTGGTTAAACTCTGTAACAAATACTCAATGCATTTCCAATTCCGCATTTCTTTTTACCAGCAAATTAAGGGCTTAGCGATGGGCGCTCCCTCTCCGGGTTACTGGCGAATATTTATGTGGAACATATTGAAAATTGGGCATTAGATTCGTATTTTTTGAAACATATCTTTTGGGGACGGTACATGGATGACGTAATTTCACTCTGGAACTATGGGGAAAATGAGCTTACGGGCTTTTTAGATCACCTTAATACATATGATAGAAATTTGCAGTTTACCTTAGACATTGAAATCGCAAATAAAATCCCATTCTTAGATGTGTAAGTTATTCGTAGCTTCGATAAACTCAATTTTACTATTTATAGAAAACCAACACAAAATAATAAATATTTGCATTTTACATCAAACCACCCCCCTCAAGTTACAAGAGCAGTCGTAATATCCCTCGTCGACCGCGCCCTAAATATTTGTTCTGATTCCCACATCACAGCAGAATTAAATTTTATCAAGGACATACTTTTTGGAAATGGGTCTCCTATGATATTTATTAATAATGTAATTAACTGTAGACAGAAAAGACATTCCCGTAAAATTAATGATAGTTTACCAAGTGAGATGTCTGACAAGCCCTTAAATATAATTTACCTCGCCTGTATCCCAAAAATCACTACAAATCTTAAAAAAGTTTGCACAAAAAATAATCTGCAGGTAGTATTCACAAATAATTTTAGAATCATAAATTTTCTAAATTCTGGTAAAGATAAAACCCCAGTTACTCGCCAAAGAGGGGTCTATCAAATACCATGCGATTGTGGCAAATATTATATAGGTAGAACACACCAGAATTTAGAAAAGCGCATACAACAACATAAAGATGATATTGTCAAAGCTCTAAATTCTAATATTTCCACTGTTTCATCTGATTCTGCATTAGGCAGCCATATTTTTGAAAATCCTAGCCACAATATACTTTTTGATGAATCCGCCCTTATTAGCAATGACCTAGTTCTAAAGCAGGTAGTCCTAAAATCAATTGAAATCAAACTTAAGATTAATAATAATATTTGATTAAATCGCGACATGGGTGAATATACACTAAATACTGTATACACAAATATAATAAAAAATGTTCTTAAAAAATATATAAAAAAAAAAATCGACATGAACACAGAACAGGTTACAAAAATACCTTTGAGGTTAGCTGCCAAAAAGGCTGTATTAGCAATAAGAACATGTTTTTAATTTATTTTCTTTCATTTCATTGAATCGTCTTGTTTTACTTTACTTTTTATCAGTCCTGGTTGAACTTCGCTGAAGTAATGATGCTAGGATTGTTTTGAAAAATTTCCACTTTTTTGGTTTTATTGGTCGCATGTTGTTGTGAGTCTTTTTTCTTTTATATATTTTTGTCTTGCTGAGGACGGCCCTTGGACATAAGGCCGCAATATTCAGTCAAATTGTTTCCAGTGTCTTGCAAAAAGAATTCCCCTTTCGTTATTCGTACTTTTGTTGTTTGTTTCGGAAGGTCAGTTTGGTATTAGTCACTATTTTGTCTTGCTTATGTGGAGCAATTGAACAATGATATCTTTTACTTTATTAATTTAGGTAAAAAACATGCTAATATCATTAACCAGCAAAAATTCTTAGAATCTTGCAAAATTGAATATCTTATTCCCAAGTCTTTGAGATTCAGATTACACTTAAATACCCGGAAAGAAGAGCAATTTGCTCGCACACTACAATTTAAAACATTAACACACATCATTAAAGACAAAAAACAAAAAAGATATATTATTTCCTCTGAAAGGAAATCCTTAGAAAAATTTTTATTTGAAAATTTGTCCTCTGTTGATTTTAGCCAGGTTGCTTGGTTGGAAAGAAATTTGTTTAGCCATGATTTCCGCTTATCAAAGGAACGACTTATTAAGAAATTGGAAAACCTCAGATATGAATTTTCGAGGAATAGCCCTACTTACACTCCAAGTTTCACTCCTGGACCGGCTGTTTTTAATCTATCCTCTAGAACGCTTGAACCACAGTAAATTCAAGGTCTCGAAAAAGGTCCAATATTCTCTTTTCTTCCCAGACATGTTCCTTTGGCAGATTTAATTTCCGCTCTAGAATCCTCTGTACACACATTTTATAAATCTATACCCAACCCAGATGAAGTTAGGGCTAGTCTTATATATACCCTTTACAATAATCAAAAAAAGATTAATTTTCCCGCCAATAAAAAAACAGATAATTTGTATGACCTAAAAATACTATCTAATCTCCGTAAAGATTCATCCATTATTATAACTAAAGCAGATAAAAGCAATTCTCTGGTTGTCATGGATACGACAGATTACGATACAAAAATTTATTCTCATTTAAATAACGAGACAACATATAGAACTACAACCCACGATCATACTGATCAATTTGCAAACAAAATTATAAATGAATTAAAAAGTTTAAAACAAAATGGTAAAATTACTCCGCAGATATACAATAAATTTTTCCCCCGTGGTAGCTTTTGCCCAAAGTTTTATGGTCTACCAAAATTACATAAGCAAGGCATTCCTTTAAGGCCCATAGTAGCTTGTACGAAAGCCCCCACATCCAATATTGGGAAATGGTTATGTACAGCCTTTAAACCTTTGCTTTACTCTCAAAAATCATATATATGTAATTCGGTAGATTTAGTTGAAAAACTAAAAAACGTAAATATCTCAGAAAATACAATTATAAGTAGCTTTGACATTGTTTAAATGTATACAAATATTGATGTCACAGCATCTGAACAGTTTTTAGAAAATAAAATCAAAGAAAATTATCACTTAATAGAAGCTTCAGCAGCAGGAATAGATTGTGATGTCTTAATGACCTTAGTTAAACTTTGTAACAAATACTCAATGTATTTCCAATTCCGTAATTCTTTTTACCAGCAAATTAAGGGCTTAGCGATGGGCGCTCCCCTCTCCGGGTTACTGGCAAATATTTATGTGGAACATATTGAAAATTGGGCATTAGATTAGTATTTTTTGAAACATATCTTTTGGGGACGGTACATGGATGACGTAATTTCACTCTGGAACTATGGAGAAAATGAGCTTAAGGGCTTTTTAGATCACCTTAATACATATGATATAAATTTGCAGTTTACCTTAGACATTGAAATCAGAAATAAAATCCCATTTCTAGATGTGTAAGTTATTCGTAGCTTTGATAAACTCAATTTTACTATTTATAGAAAACCAACACAAAATAATAGATATTTGCATTTTACATCAAACCACCCCCTCAAGTTAAAAGAGCAGTCGTAATATCCCTCGTCGATCGCGCCCTAAATATTTGTTCTGATTCCCACATCACAGCAGAATTAAACTTTATCAAGGACATACTTTTTGGAAATGGGTATCCTATGATATTTATTAATAATGTAATTAACTGTAGACAGAAAAGACATTCCCGTAAAATTAATGATAGTTTACCAAGTGAGATGTCTGACAAGCCCTTAAATATAATTTACCTCCCCTATATCCCAAAAATCACTACAAATCTTAAAAAAGTTTGCACAAAAAATAATCTGCAGGTAGTATTCACAAATAATTTTAGAATCATAAATTTTCTAAATTCTGGTAAAGATAAAACCCCAGTTACTCGCCAAAGAGGGGTCTATCAAATACCATGCGATTGTGGCAAATATTATATAGGTAGAACACACCAGAATTTAGAAAAGCGCATACAACAACATAAAGATGATATTGTCAAAGCTTTAAATTCTAATATTTCCACTGTTTCATCTGATTCTGCATTAGGCAGCCATATTTTTGAAAATCCTAGCCACAATATACTTTTTGATGAATCCGCCTTTATTAGCAATGACCTAGACATAAAGCAGGTAGTCCGAGAATCAATTGAAATCAAACTTAAAATTAATAATAGTATTTCCTTAAATAGGGGCTTGGGAAATATACACTAAATACTCTATACACAAATTCAATTAAAAATGATCTTACAAAATATTTTAAAAAACCGATAGACATTAACACAGAACTGTTCACAAAAAGACCTTTGAGGTTAGCTGCCAAAAAAGCTGGATTAGCAATAAGAACATGTTTTTAATTTATTTTCTTTCATTTCATTGAATCGTCTTGTTTTACTTTACTTTTTATCAGTCCTGGTTGAACTTCGCTGAAGTAATGATGCTAGGATTGTTTTGAAAAAATTTCCACTTTTTTGGTTTTATTGGTCGCATGTTGTTGTGAGTCTTTTTTCTTTTATATATTTTTGTCTTGCTGAGGACGGCCCTTGGACATAGGGCCGAAATATTCATTCAAATTATCTCCACTGTCTTACAAAAAGATTTCCCTTTTGTTCTTCGTACTTTTGTTGTTTGTATGTGCAACTCCATAACACTTTGGACAGTATAATTGAACATCTCACATGACGGTTTGGAGACGCACAGGGACACATGGAGATGCATATAATTTTATCGAAAGTTTTTATCTGTATTACTATCTGCATTACTAAAAGGCACCACGAACTTCATCAAAATACATACCTTATAGGCAGTCTGGAGAACGTCCTTCACAACATGTCATGTACATGTACAACATGAAAGTTTGGACATTTTCTAACGGGGACATGTTACAGAAAGTTCAGACATTGACAGCATGACATTTTGATTAAACATCTGATATGACAGTTTGGACATGCACTGGGACACATGGAGATATGCAAAAGTTTAACGAAAAATTGTCTGTTTTTACCTGTATTACTAAAAGGCACCTCGAACTTCCTCAAAATACATACCTTATAGGCAGTCTGGAGAACGTTTTTCAAAACATGTAATGAGCATGTGCATCTCCAACATGACAGTTTGTAAGGGGACATGTTGCCGACAGTTTAGAAATTGACAGCATGACAGTTTGGATTAAACGTGTCACATGACGGTTTGGAGATATACACAAGTATATCGAAAAATTGTCCGTTTTTATCTGTATTATTAAAAGGCACCACAAACTTCAATAGGCAGTCTGAAGAACGTCCTTCAAAACATGTCATGTGTATGTGCAACTCCAACATAACAGTTTGGACAGTTTGTAAGGGAGAGATATTGCAGAAAGTTTGAACATTGACAGCATGAAAGTTTAATTAAACATCTCACATGACGGTTTGAAGATGCACAAGGGCACATGGAGATGTACATAGTTTTATCGAAAGTTTTTATCTGTATTACTAAAAGGCACCGCGAACTTCATCAAAATACATACCTTATAGGCAGTCTGGTGAATGTCCATCAAAACATGTCATATGCATGTGCAACATGACAGTTTGGACAGTTTGTAAGGGGGACATCTTACATAAAGTTCGGACATTGACAGCATGACAGTTTGATTAAATATCTGACATGACGGTTTGGAGATGCACAGGGACACATAGAGATGTGCACAAGTTTACCGAAAAATTGTCTGTTTTTACCTGTATTACTAAAAGGCACCTCGAACTTCTTCAAAATACATACCTTATAGGCAGTCTGGAGAACGTTCTTCAAAGCATGTAATGAACATGTGCATCTCCAACATCAAAGTTTTGTAAGGGGAAATGTTACAGACAGTTTAGTAACTGACAGCATGACAGTTTGGATTCAGCGTGTCACATGACGGTTTGAAGATACCACTGCATATAAATATAATACAGTATGATCATTCCTTATCTCAACCATTATACGAAGCCGCGCTGAGATGCAAGTGCTCGAGAGAACATTTAAACAAGTATAAACATAAGCGATATTCGATTTTTCCACGGGTAGACAGGTCAGATTTCTCTTGGAACGCAAAACTTGGCTTCGCCTTTGTAACACTAAGTTTTAAAGAAAATAATTTTAAATTAATTTATTCCAATACATATATAAAAATCGATAATTAGAAGTGCAATGTTATTATTAGATGATTTTAGGAATTACAAGTAGGTTTCGAAGTCTCGAGTTGGTTTCAAAGGCATTTTGAAAGTTTAAGTGAAAATACGCGTTCCAGGGTAATACACACTAAACCGTTGATGGCAGATTAATTGGGAGGAGCTGTTTGTAAGCACCTAAGATGTAGTAGCCAAAAATCACCAAGCCATGATCTCACTGTTATATTATCTATATACAGTGGGAGATACACACAAGCATATCGAAAAATTGTCCGTTTTATCTGTATTATTAAAAGGCACCGCGCACTTCATCAAAATACATACCTCATAGGCAGTCTGGAGAACGTCTTTCAAGACAACATCTTTAGGGAGAGTTAAGGTGTCCTCCAGTTTGCCTTTTTGAGGATGAAAGCAGAATAGCTTGCAACGGAAATAATTTCTTTCCCAATCTTTAGCAGATTTTTCCTCTTCATCCTTTCTTTCCAATTCTTTGACTAGAGCCTGAAATAATTGTTCACATTCAATAGAAATATATCTTTATGCATATTTAAAGAAGTTTTAGAATCATAATGAATAAAGTAAAAAAAAACGACATAATAGGATCTTGAAAGGTAAATAACTTAAATCAAAACTGTAATAGTAAGTAAGTAATAGTAGTAAGAGTTAAGTAAGAAATAATTGTTTACATTCAATAGAAAAATATATGTATGCATATTTAAAGAAGTTTCAGTATCATAATGCATCAAGTAAAAAAAAACATAATAGGATCTTGAAAGGTAAATAACTTAAATAAAAACTTTAATAGTAATTAATATTAGTATTTTTTATTTATGATATATTTTTTTAAATTAATTATAAAATTTTTTGTATGATTATTTAAAGAATTTTTAGTATCAAAATGAATCATTAAAAAAAAACGACAGAATAGGATCTTGGAAGGTAAATAGCTTAAATCAAAACTGTAATAGTAAGTAAGTAATAGTAGTAATATTTAAGTAAGATATATTTTTTTAAATTAAATAGAAAAATATATGTATTCATTTTTAACGAAGTTTTAGTATCTTATTGCATCAAATAAAAAAAACGACAGAATAGGACCTTGAAAGGTAAATAACTTAAATCAAAACTTTAATAGTAAGTAATAATAGTAATAGTTAAGTAAGAAATAATAGTTTAAATTAAATATAAAAATATTTGTATGAATATTTAAAGAATTTTTATTAAAATAATGAATCAATAAAAAAAAACGACACAATAGGATCTTGGAAGGTAAATACATTAGATCAAAACTGTAATAGTAGTAATAGTTAAGTAAAAGATAATTGTTTAAATTCAATATAAAAATATTTTTATGAATATTTAAAGAATTTTTATTATCATAATGCATAAAGTAAAAAAAACGACACAATAGGATCTTGGAAGGTAAATACCTTAAATCAAAACTGTAATAGTAGGTAAGTAATAGTAGTAATAGTTAAGTAAGAGATAATTGTTTACATTCAATAGAAAAATATATGTATGCATATTTAAAGAAGTTTTAGTATCATAATGCATCAAGTAAAAAAAACGACACAATAGGATCTTGGAAGGTAAATACCTTAAATCAAAACTGTAATAGTAAGTAAGTAATAGTAGTAATAGTTAAGTAAGAGATAATTGTTTACATTCAATAGAAAAATATATGTATGCATATTTAAAGAAGTTTTAGTATCATAATGCATCAAGTAAAAAAAAATGCTAGAATAGGACCTTGAAAGGTAAATAACTTAAATCAAAACTTTAATAGTAAGTAATAATATTAATAGTTAAGTAATATATAATTGTTTAAATGAAATAGAAAAATTTTTGTTTTAATTTTTAAAGATTTTTTAGTATAATAATACATCAAGTAAAAAAAACGACAGAATAGGACCTTGAAAGGTAAATAACTTAAATCAAAACTTTAATAGTAAGTAATAATAGTAATAGTTAAGTAAGAGATATTTGTTTACATTCAATAGAAAATATATGTATGCATATTTAAAGAAGTTTTAGTATCATAATGAAACAATTAAAAAAAACGACACAATAGGATCTTGGAAGGTAAATACCTTAAATCAAAACTTTAATAGTAGGTAAGTAATATTAGTAATATTTAATTAAGATATAATTTTTTAAATTAAATATAAAAATATATGTATGAATATTTAAAGAATTTTTAGTATAATAATGAATCAAGTAAAAAAAACGACAGAATAGGACCTTGACATATAAATAAATTAAATCAAAAATTTAATAGTAATTAATAGTATTATTATTTAAGTAATAGATGTTATTTTAATTGAATTAGAAAAATATCTGTTTGAATTTTTAAATATGTTTTAGTATAACAATGAATCATGTAAAAAAAACGACAGAATATGACCTTGAAAGGTAAATACCTTAGATCAAAACTGTAATAGTAGGTAAGTAATAGCAGTAATATTTAAATAAGATATAATTTTTTACATTCAATAGAAAAATATTTGTATGCATATTTAAAGAAGTTTTAGTATAATATTGCATCAAGTAAAAAAAACGACAGAATAGGACCTTGAAAGGTAAATAACTTAAATCAAAACTTTAATAGTAAGTAATAATATTAATAGTTAAGTAAGAGATAATTGTTTACATTAAATATAAAAATATTTGTATTCATATTTAAAGATTTTTTATTAAAATAATCCATAAATAAAAAAAACGACACAATAGGATCTTGGAAGGTAAATACCTTAAATCAAAACTGAAATAGTAGTAATAGTTAATTAAGAGATAATTGTTTACATTAAATATAAAAATATATTTATGAATTTTTAAAGAAGTTTTAGTATAATATTGCATCAAGTAAAAAAAACGACAGAATAGGATCTTGAAAGGTAAATAACTTAAATCAAAACTGTAATAGTAAGTAATAGTAAGTACGTAATGGTAGCAATAGTTAAGTAAGAAATAATTGTTTACATTCAATAGAAAAATACATGTATGCATATTTAAAGAGGTTAATAAAATAAAAAAACACATAATAGGATCTTGAAAGGTAAATAAATTTAAACTGTAATAGTAAGGTTAAATTTAAACTGTAATAGTAAGTAATTAATAGTAATAATAGTTAAGTAAGAGATATTTTTTTAAATTAAATATAAAAATTTTTTTTTTAATATTTAAATAATTTTTTTTATAATAATGAATAAATTAAAAAAAACGACAGAATAGGACCTTGACAGATAAATAAATTAAATCAAAACTTTAATAGTAATTAATAATAGTAATAGTTAAGTAAGAGATATTTTTTTACATTAATTATAAAAATATATGTATGAATATTTAAATAAGTTTTAGTATAATATTGAATCAATTAAAAAAAACGACACAATAGGATCTTGGAAGTTAAATACATTAAATAAAAACTTTAATAGTAGGTAAGTAATATTAGTAATATTTAATTAAGATATAATTGTTTAAATTAAATACAAAAATATATGTATGAATATTTAAAGAAGTTTTATTATAATAATGCATCAAGTAAAAAAAACGACAGAATAGGACCTTGAAAGATAAATAACTTAAATCAAAAATTTAATAGTAAGTAATATTAGTAATAGTTAAGTAATATATAATTTTTTAAATTAAATATAAAAATATTTTTTTGAATTTTTAAATATGTTTTTTTATAATAATGCATAAATTAAAAAAAACGACACAATAGGATCTTGGAAGGTAAATACCTTAAATAAAAACTTTAATAGTATGTAAGTAATATTAGTAACATTTAAGTAAGAGATATTTTTTTAAATTAAATATAAAAATATATTTATGAATATTTAAAGATTTTTTATTATAATATTGAATAAATAAAAAAACACGAAACAATAGGATCTTGGAAGGTAGATACCTTAAATCAAAATTGTAATAGTAAGTAAGTAATAGTAGTAATAGTTAAGTAAGAGATAATTGTTTACATTCAATAGAAAAATATATGTATGCATATTTAAAGAAGTTTTAGTATCATAATGCATCAAGTAAAAAAAACGCTAGAATAGGACCTTGAAAGGTAAATAACTTAAATAAAAACTTTAATAGTAAGTAATAATATTAATATTTAAGTAAGAGATAATTTTTTAAATTAACTATAAAAATATATATATGCATATTTAAATATGTTTTAGTATCATAATACATCAAATAAAAAAAACGACAGAATAGGATCTTGACATATATATATATTATGAAAAAACTTTAATATTAATTAATAGTTTTAATATTTATTTAAGAAATGTTATTTTAAATGAACTAGAAAAATATATGTATGAATTTTTAAATAATTTTTATTATCACAATGAATCAAATAAAAAAAACGACAGAATAAGACCTTGAAAGTTAGATACCTTAAATCAAAACTTTAATAGTAAGTAAGTAATAGTAGTAATAGTTAAGTAAGAGATAATTGTTTACATTAAATATAAAAATATATTTAAGCATATTTAAAGAATTTTTTGTATCATAATGCATCAAGTAAAAAAAACGACAGAATAGGACCTTGAAAGGTAAATAACTTAAATCAAAACTTTAATAGTAAGTAATAATAGTAATAGTTAAGTAAGAGATATTTGTTTACATTAAATAGAAAAATATATTTATGCTTTTTTAAATATTTTTTTTTATCATAATGCATAAATTAAAAAAAACGACACAATAGGATCTTGGAAGGTAAATAGCTTAAATCAAAACTGTAATAGTAGGTAAGTAATAGTAGTAATAGTTAAGTAAGAGATAATTTTTTAAATTAAATATAAAAATATTTGTATGAATATTTAAAGATTTTTTATTATAATAATGAATCAATTAAAAAAAACGACAGAATAGGACCTTGAAAGGTAAATAACTTAAATCAAAAATTTAATAGTAAGTAATATTATTAATATTTAATTAAGATATAATTGTTTAAATTCAATAGAAAATTATATTTTTGAATTTTTAAATCATTTTTTTTAAAATATTGAAAAACGTAAAAAAAACGACAGAATAGGACCTTGAAAGGTAAATAAATTAGATCAGAACTGAAATAGTAGTAATAGTTAATTAAAATATAATTTTTTACATTCAATATAAAAATATATTTATGAATATTTAAATAAGTTTTAGTATCATAATGCATCAAGTAAAAAAAACGACAGAATAGGACCTTGAAAGGTAAATAACTTAAATCAAAACTTTAATAGTAAGTAATAGTAAGTACGTAATGGTAGCAATAGTTAAGTAAGAAATAATTGTTTACATTCAATAGAAAAATAAATGTATGCATATTTAAAGAGTTTTTAGTATCATAATGCATCAAGCAAAAAAAAAAAAAAACACATAATAGGATCTTGAAAGGTAAATAAATTTAAACTGTAATAGTAAGGTTAAATTTAAACTGTAATAGTAAGTAATTAATATTAGTAAGAGTTAAGTAATAGATAATTGTTTACATTAAATAGAAAAATATATGTATGAATATTAAAAGAAGTTTCAGTATCATAATGCATCAAGTAAAAAAAACGACAGAATAGGACCTTGAAAGGTAAATAACTTAAATCATAACTGTAATAGTAAGTACGTAATGGTAGCAATAGTTAAGTAAGAAATAATTGTTTACATTAAATAGAAAAATACATGTATGCATATTTAAAGAGGTTTTAGTATCATAATGCATCAAGCAAAAAAAAAAAAAAACACATAATAGGATCTTGAAAGGTAAATAAATTTAAACTGTAATAGTAAGGTTAAATTTAAACTGTAATAGTAAGTAATAGTAAGTAAGTAATAGTAATAATAGTTAAGTAAGAGATAATTGTTTACATTCAATAGAAAAATATATGTATGCATATTTCGTATCATAATGCATCAAGTAAAAAAAATGACAGAATAGGATCTTGAAAGGTAAATAACTTAAATAATAACTGTAATAGTAAGTAAGTAATAGTATTAATAGTTAAGTAAGAAATGATTGTTTACATTCAATAGAAAAATATCTGTATGAATATTTAAAGAAGTTTTAGTATCATAATGCATCAAGTACAAAAAAAAACAACATAATTGGATCTTGAAAGGTAAATACCTTAAATCAAAACTGTAATAGTAACTAATGGTAAGTAAGTAATAGTTAAGTAAGAAACATTTGTTTACATTGAATAGAAAAATATCTGTATGCATATTTGAGGAAGTTTTAGTATCAGAATGCATCAAGTAAAAAAAAACGACATAATAGGATCTTGAAAGGTAAATAACTTAAATCAAACTGTAATAGTAAGTAATAGTAAGTAAGTAAATAGTAGTAATAGTAAGTAAGTAATAGTAGTAATAGTAAGTAAGTCAGAAATAATTGTTTACATTCAATAGAAAAATATCTGTATGCATATTTAAAGAAGTTTTAGTATCATAATGCATAAAAAACAAAACAAAAAAAAAGACATAATAGGATCTTGAAAGGTAAATAACTTTAATTAAAAGTGTAATAGTAAGTAATAGTAGTAAGAGTTAAGTAAGAAATAATTGTTTACATTCAATAGAAAACATCAGTATGCATATTTAAAGAAGTTTCAGTATCATAATGCATCAAGTAAAAAAAACGACATAATAGGATCTTGAAAGGTAAATAACTTAAATCAAACTGTAATAGTAAGTAATAGCAAGTAAGTAATAGTAGTAATAGTTAAGTAAGAAATGATTGTTTACATTCAATAGAAAAATATTTGTATTCATATTTAAATATTTTTTATTAAAATAATGAATAAATAAAAAAAAACGACACAATAGGATCTTGGAAGGTAAATACCTTAAATCAAAACTGTAATAGTAAGTAAGTAATAGTAGTAATAGTTAATTAAGAGATAATTGTTTACATTAAATATAAAAATATATGTATGCATTTTTAAAGAAGTTTTATTATCATAATGCATAAAGTAAAAAAAACGACACAATAAGATCTTGGAAGGTAAATAGCTTAAATCAAAACTGTAATAGTAGGTAAGTAATAGTAGTAACAGTTAAGTAAGAGATAATTGTTTACATTTAATAGAAAAATATCTGTATGCATATTTAAAGAAGTTTTAGTATCATAATGCATCAAGTAAAAAAAAATGCTAGAATAGGACCTTGAAAGGTAAATAACTTAAATCAAAAATTTAATAGTAAGTAATAATAGTAATAGTTAAGTAAGAGATAATTGTTTACATTCAATAGAAAAATTTATGTATGCATATTTAAAGAAGTTTTAGTATCATAATGCATCTAGTAAAAAAACATGACATAATAGGATATTGAAAGGTAAATAACTTAAACCAAACTGTAATAGTAAGTTCAGATATACTCATTATAAAGGTATGTTCATACGTTCATCTACGTGAGTGTGTATCTACATATACATATGCATGTTTTTTAGTTATTTTTATGTAGGTTTTTTATATCTAAATATATAGATTCTCCTTTTTCTTTTTTTTCTCCGCCTGTTTTTTTCTTTTTTTTAATATTTTAAAGAGTATATGCTTAAATGCTTAATAGTTTCATGTGTAAAAGTGTAAAAAGATACTGTTCATTGAATGTTTTTTTTCTGTTTTTACTATATATCATCTTAACTATATAAATTTATTGGTAAAACTCACTCGACCTGCAAAAATTATCTTAGAAAAACGGCAGATTGTTCACAACACTATGATGGGATATGGAATATTTGTACTAATGGAATATTCTAATGTAATAATGGTAGTAATTCACACTGTAATAAAGGCATTTTAGAAATCCAAATTGGACGTTCTACGCTCGCTTTGATTAACTAAAGGAGGAAATACCTAAGGAACAGAACTAAAAAAAAAGTTTTTTTTTTAGTTCTCTTAAACAAATAAAAAAAAACTAAAAAACGATAAACTCGAAAAAAAAAGTTCTATTTCGATGATACCATAGACATATTACCTAGAAAGATGAAATCAACGGTCGAATCAATCAGTTTAGATACTGCTTTGCAAAAAATACTATACAGAATAGATTGAGATTAATGATATCACCCAAAATTAACTGTATCTACAGTCACCATAGAGATTTGTTCACTAAATATGCTGTAAAATTAAATTACTTTCAAATGTGCAAATTATACTAAATACAAGACACAAAACCAAAAGCTATTTCTATATATCGTAAGCTCCTAGGAAGAGAGTTATGATCATAAAAGTAACCAAAATAAAAGCGAGCCCTTCCCAACATACCCTCTTATCCCCTCTTGACCTTCTGTCATTGCCTGCCGTTTTCCGCTGCAAAAGCAAACTGACTTTGGGCTTTTTCACAGAATCCACAAAGTAATTTCATCGAGAATTGAACCAAAGACTACGTGCAAGGCAAATGTGACAAAGACTGCACTGTGGAACCATCTAAATAAATCTTAGTAAAGATTAAATTAAAAGTGCAAAAATGTTCAAATTTGTCCTCCAAAGAAACTTCTTCCTTTTTTACCTTCTCCTGAATATAAAAGCTTAAGATGGTCAAGGATAATAATATTATTCTTAGCATTTATGATAAGATAACACATTATATATGTGTATATATATATATATATATATATATATATATATATATATATATATATATATATACTATATATATATATACTCAGAACGGACAAAAAAAAAAAATCCGAATTTTGTATTGTACCAAAAAAATACCTAAATGTACCGAATCGTACCAGTACCACAAAATCGTATTGAAACGATACAATTGTACCGCGTTGGCAAAGGCATTTCCACGTCTATCAGGAATTGACTCCCTGAGAATACTGTCCCAATAACACTCGCTGTTGATGCCTTCTCTCGAGTAAAGGAACAGTGGAATTTCGAAGGACTTATTCTGCCTGACAACTCGATGTACATTAAGTATATATAAAAAGGAAATTTGTAGATGGTGACCTTTAAGTAAACCATCATGAAGATCTTTGCTTAGATTTTGATCGAGGTAATCAAGGTCAAAATCTTGATTTAAATAAAGCATATTTGGATAGCCTACTAGCGAATCCTTATCCATTCAACGAAAAAAAAGAGGATAGGGTCAACAGCATGTGTTTACAGACTAAGCAACTGTTTTTGTTCAAAGGCGACTGGAAAACCCCTTTCCGTTTTAAGCTTCATTCGTGTCACCTGACCTGCTAATGACACGGTAATAGCATATCCTGTTTAGTTGCCAGCGTCCACTTAAAAATAACCTGTACTACAGATGGCATTATTGTGCCTAGCCGCACTTGTAGTCGTCTAAAAAATAATCTTATGATTTTGAGAGATGAATATGCTACGATAGGACTAAATCAGAAGTCCGTTTTGTTTAATTGCTTGGATATTTGCGTTATGCCAATAGGAAGATCCATCCATTCAACAAAGGCCTTGCTTCTCTGCACATCAAGAAGTGAATGTCAGTTACCTATGGGAGCATTATTGCAAATAAGCTACGATTTAATCGTCTAATTCTTGCAAGGTTGTTCAACGCTATTGTTCTGCCGGACCTATTGTATATCACGCTGTTTTGGAGAATCTTCACCCACACAGACATAAGGCAAATCAGATCGTTCAATTACAGTTTTTCAAATATCTTCTCCGCCTCTCACCCCCGACCAAAACTTGTTTGTGTCTAATCGTTATAATATAACTGTTGTATGCATTGCATTTGCCAATAGCATTGTGAGTTTGAAGGATAATCTGTCATACGAATGGAGCCACATCTTGCAGAAGTAAGATCACGGCCACAGTAGCATGTAAATGTTTTTGTCTACACCCATTGTCTTACCAGTTTTCTTTTGTTTTGTTGTTTCTGTATATTTATCTGTGCTGTACTCGGTCGATAATTTGTTGTTGTTTTTTTATGACGGGTTATAAATAAATCTTTCATTCTTTCACTTTTGAAACTTTGCTTTAAGGTATTGATTTTCTACTTACTATATATCTTCTTACTATTCTTACTGTTACTATTACTACTCTTACCCTTCTCACCAAAAACACAAAGTTAAAACAAGAACAAGATAAAAATCAAGTTTACCTTGATATGTTCTGGAAACTGCTCTGGTGTGATTGCTTCAGTGTTTCTACTAGGATCAATCTGTCTATATATAAGCATATATGCATTGGTGCTTGATGAATATGCTGAAGAATAGTAACTTCGACCAGAGGCTCCTCCATAAGACTTCTCAATATCTTCTGGTGTCACCTAAAATGCATAAATTCTATAAATTTATATTACAAAAATCACATAAACCATAAAATAATAAAATGTATACTAGCAGTAGCCTCGAAGGCCCAAGCGGTCAAAACTTATTCACTCGACTGGATATTTTCATCACCAAATAGTCGATAAAGCCAATAAGCAGCAGGGTTATTATTTCTAGTGATTTTTTTTTTATATTACCTAAACAAAAAGAAATCCCTAAATCAGCAAATAAATCGCTAGATTATTAAAGAAAATCACTAAATCAACCAAAAATCACTAAAACCTAGTTATTTTTTTTCGCCTGGCGGCAACCCTGATAAGCACCATTTTACCTGTTTTTCAACATCAAATACAAATCCGGCAGTAGACTAGTGCCTAGAATAACTGAAAACAACGCTAATAAAATAGCATATTCAAAATCAAGCAGGCCGAGAAAATCAACAGAGTATTATAAATATTCTTGCTGAATTATTGCACCCCACTCCCCTCTACCCATTGCCCTGGTTTTATTTATAATACAGACTCAAATTAAACGCATTACAAAAGAACATAGAACGACTAAAAACCGCAAGATAGACTAAAAATTTATGAGAAGATACTTTTGAACGACAACCATGTTTAGGGTTTGTTCAAAGAGAACTTCCAGGAAAACGATTTAAATTTCAATTCCAACGTTACGGAAAGTCTTGAACCCACAGAAATCCAAAACTGAACAGGTTGAGACAAAAGGTATCGTCCAGAAGTATCTATATCAACAGTGACCATAGAGTTTTTTTCACCAAATTTAATGCAAAATTGAATTATTTTCAATTATACAGATTAAACTAAATATAAGCTACAAAATGAAAAGCTATTTTTATATATCATAAGCTCCCAGAGAAAGAATTAAGATCTTATAGAGTAAACGAAATAAAAGAGTAAGAGTAACCGAAATAAAAGAGTCGTTACCACAGCCCACCCTCCGCCCCCTCCCCCCTCTCCAACAAACCCTCTTGATCTTCTGTCATTTCCTGCCATTTTCTGCAACTGACGCAAAATGGACTTTCAGATTTTTCACAGAATCCTAATGAATCAAACCAGAGACTAAGTGCAAAAATGCTTAAGTTCGTCCTCCAAAAAACTCCCCGTCCCCTTTTTACCTTCGCCTGCATGCAAAAAAACCTCAAGTTAGTCAAAGGTAATATTATCACACGTAGATATATATGATAAAAATAATCGAAAGCCAATCTCTAAGCTCCTCTCTCTTCTTATGCTCCTTTTCCTCTCCTCTCCTACAAACTCCTTTTCTTGACCTTCTCCTTTTAGAGAGCGCCACGCTTCCTATAAGTGCTTTAAACTATGCAGGATATACCCCCCTCCCCATCACAACCATATGTTGAGTTTTTCCTTTGAAACAGGGATACATATACCAAGTATTGGACGAATCAGTCCATTTGTTTAGAGATCCACAGCAAACAAATAGAAAAACAGGCAGACAAACAAATGAACAAGCCTGCCTGTTCATTGGCCTGTTCGTGGTAGTTACTATGGCGCATTAATTTTTCTGTCTATTTTTCTTTGCTTATTTTGCTCCACTTCTAAACAATATAACGCGTCAAGACTTCTTAACTTGCATGAGAAGCAAAATGTTTTTATTATATTTGATCAAACCAGTTATTTGGTCAAATACCCAAGGTTTTGATTAAACTGCAGGAAGTGATGCCATGACTATATGTATGACCTGATTTCTATATCTTGTATCTCGCTTTTAGGGTAATTTAGGGCAGGTTTGAGTTAAGCTATTTTGTCGCCCGCTGAGTTTTGATCAAAGGATGAGACAATGACTAAATATAATGAATCATATTTTAGGGTAAGTTAGGGCAGGTTTAAGTTAAGGTATTTGGTAGCCCGCTGAGTTTTGATCAAAGGATGAGACAATGACTAAATATAATGAATCATATTTTAGGGTAAGTTAGGGCAGGTTTGAGTTAAGCTATTTTGTCGCCCGCTGAGTTTTGATCAAAGGATGAGACAATGACTAAATATAATGAATCATATTTTAGGGTAAGTTAGGGCAGGTTTAAGTTAAGCTATTTGGTTGCCCGCTGAGTTTTGATCAAAGGATGAGACAATGACTAAATATAATGAATCATATTTTAGGGTAAGTTAGGGCAGGTTTAAGTTAAGCTATTTGGTTGCCCGCTGAGTTTTGATCAAAGGATGAGACAATGACTAAATATAATGAATACTATTTTAGGGTAAGTTAGGGCAGGTTTAAGTTAAGCTATTTGGTTGCCCGCTGAGTTTTGATCAAAGGATGAGACCATGACTAAATTTAATGAACCAGATTTTAATCAGACACGCTGAAAAAGGGAATAACCCTGAACATTTTAACTACCAGATGCTCGGTACATTTTCTCAAACGGCCACTATCTTTTTTGTTTGTGAACAGGCAGACAAACAAATGAACAGGCTGACAAACAAATGAACAGGCTGACAAACAAAGCAATTTACAGCATGGTTTAGATCAAGAGAAAAATAAGAAGAGACAAATTATCGAATAAAATTTACCAGAAAGTTTTCACTCTGGTTAAGATATGGCCTATCCAGTATTTGGTTTTCATATTTTGCATATGGTGCTTTTCATTACACGAAGGCGTAAGATGGCGTCGTATATATTTTTTTTTTATAGATATCTGACTAGGGATGCCAATTGAATTTGCCAATCTATATTTTTTGCCCCTCTCCATTATATTTTAAAGTTACATTTTTTTCGGCATTTCCATGGCAGACAAAACTGGAAAAAACAAAATTGCCTCCCTCCCAGATTTAGAAAAATACTTGTTTATGTCTCCATTGAATAAAAACTGAAAGAAATACTCCCCCCCCCCGCTCTCAATTTCATGAATTGGCACATTACACGATGAATACACGAATATTCATTACACGAAGGCACAAGATGGCGCTGTATTTTTAAAAATTCATTTCCAACCGTGCCAACAAAGGGACAGGAGCCAAATGCCCCTCTAAATTGTTTCCTTCCCCCCCATAATTTGAAAAAAACTTCTTTATTGTATTCACATTACAGTAAAATTAAAATAAATAAAGTTACCCCCGACCCCAAATTTCGATAAATTATTTTTTGTACCTTTATTAAATCAATGTTGAAAGAAATACCCCCCCCACCTACGCTTTCATGAATTGGCACCCATTGGCACATTTCCATTAACATAAAATATTTCCATAATTATAATTCTAATTCAGGCACTCTTCTTTTCTCTGATGCGTTCTGCATTATAAGCCACAATTATGTTTTTATTTATAATTACGGTTATTACTCGACAGAGTTCTACAAAGCCGGAAAAATATTTATTTTTAATAGTAGTTTCTAATAAAATTAAAAATGATGAGATACAGATTTAAGCTTTACCGTGTGTATCCACAAAAATTATAGTTATTTGTGCGCATAAGACATGAAAACATGCACATGAAACACGCGCATCCGAAAGAAAACAATTTTAGTACATTTGATACTTTGTTCAGATGATACATTCGATGTGCTTCACTTGCTACTCCGTTTTGAAGCAAACTATTGGCCCTTGGAAAGATTGAGTCGGGCATTTCTGTATTAGTGGATTTCTACTAACTGAAAATTACAATTTAATCTCGTGTGTTTAAAGGCTAAGGATCACAAGCGGATCCAGGGTAGGAGCAGGTGGGACCCCCCCTCCCCCCAAAGACTTTCTCTGGCGCCCTCATTCATTGTTTTCTTTCTGTTTTTCACTCTTTTTTAAAATAAATGTCTCACTTTGGTAAATTATTGGCGCCCTTGTCATATTCCTCTCCCCCCCCCCCAAGATTTTGCTTATTGGCACCACAAGTGTGCTCAATTAACATTATTTAATGAAATTAAATATAAATAGATCTTGATTTAATTAAATTTAAATAATAGTTACTTAATTATTGTTAGAGTCGTTAAGCAAAACGATAATCATATTCTCAAGTTCTACCTAATTACATCACCGGTGCATTATTTAATGTTACTCAAATATTAATAAATTAGACTTAAATTTAGTTTAATAAAACTAAATTTAAATGACTATTACTTAATTATTTAATTTTATCAACTGATTTAAGTTTGATCAACTAAGTAGCAGAGTGAAGCATCACTGTTTTCTGGTGATGTTTAACAGTGACGCCATATTTGGTTGGCAATAACTGGTTTCGTTGTCATATAAAATTTTAATATTTAGAAAAAGGGCATAACTCATTTTTTTTTCTCCTGTCTTTAAATTCAAGTGAAAATATAGCGATTAATTACAATAATTAACCACATGCAACGTTGTTGACGAAGAGGCCCATATTTCGACATAACTTCTATTACAAACTACTACTAACAACTCACTGCAGCACCAATCCGCCTGAGGCCAACACAGCTGGGCACGCTCCCCCTCCATCCCAGTCTATTCAAAGCTTCCCTCTTTACACCCTACCAAGAAGTCCCAATTTCCTTTAAATCCTTTATTGCCCATTCGGGGTGAGATTGAACTGGATTTGATATAACTAATATTCAAATATTTTGCCTTTATTTATTGAAATGGTAGTAACAATAACGATTAACAGTTTTTTAGTTGCCGTGCTGTTTATATGATTATTTTTCTTGCTTATATTGTTTTTTAGGACTCCGAAATGCGAATTCGACCCTTCGGAACTAGTGATAGGAATTTCTTGATTTAAAATACCTTATTTATTATAAGTCACACTGTTAATTGTCTAAAAGTTAGAATGTCTATGAGTTACACAATGCATCCGAGGCTTTAAGCATAGGTTTAGTAAAAAAAAAAGCTTTAAATCAAAATATACTGTATAACTCTGATTAGCACTTTATTCATACGCTCCAACAGAGCGACTTCTCAACAAGCAGCATTCCAGTAAGGCTTGCAGCCGAGGAGAAAAGACAACTAAGCCAAAGCTTTTGTTTCTTTTTATTAGTCAAACCTTACAAGCAGAAAGGTGGAGGTGGCTTCCAATGAACTAACTATTTGTGTGGACCATTCCTGAAATTATTATTAGCTTAAGAAACCCGGAGCATGACTCGTCAAGAAGCCAACCAGCGTTAATATTGCCTCGGCAGTATTGCAAATAATATCTAGTAAAATTGCCCATATTTCTGACAAAGGATCCTCAATATCGGAAAACTTCACTATGAATGTCTAAAAGGGTTACCCTTGTGACGCTTTGATCATTGAAGCAACTCCAAAGACCAGTTCTGAAGTCTTTGATATAGGCGTAATAGTGTCCACCGGAAGCAGAGCCACTATGAATCATTATTGAAAACAGCTCGTAAACATACGGTCCCGATTCAAGAGCACGTCTTTTTGACCGTTCGGGGTCGACGGCACCAGACGTTAGATCTATACCTTCGTCTTCTTCCTGAAAAAAATATTTTATTAATAGTCAGCAAAATGAGTATATGAGTAGAAAGACAAATAATAAGATACAACAAAGATAGGCGAATAAATAATATACAACGATTACCTCAAGCTATACTACCAATCGAGCATTGGTCATTTACAGAGTCAGTAGCTTTCCGATCCTTACAAAGGAGTATACACTACAGTGGGTTTTTCTTTCCTTTCTTGGATCATCTAACAGGATCTATAGCTGTTTAATAATAGGAGTAATGTAACCAGTGATCATGTTTGCAGCAATAGCTGCCACTGAATAAAGGGCGAAGCACAGCCCAGACTAACCGAAAATTAAACAGATATTTTCAACCAAACATTCGAGTGGAAAAGAATTACCATTTGACACCGATTAAGGAACGGTATCCATGTGCCAAAAAGTCAGATGTGCCTTTATATTTGATGTGCAAACGATATGAAAGAAAAAATCATACACAAAAAATGGCATAATAGACAATTTCTATTTATACATGATTGTTTTCTTTCATATTATTGCGCCCAAAATATGAAGCGCCATCTAAAATTATTTACAACCTACAATGAATAGCTTTGCTACTGGTGGTATAAGAGAAAAAGCACTATGAGCTCACACAAACCCACGCTGTCTGGTGCACGATGATGGGTAAATTACAGGAACTGCTGCTACTCTTGACAAAAAAGTCACTGACACCATCTAGCTTTTAGTGTTTCTACACATTTGTAATTTTGTTTTTCAGAAACTGAGATCAGACACTTTTTACCATACCAATTTCGTCAACTACATTCCACTAATTTTGCCTTATTATTCCACTGAAAAAATTCCAGGAGACTCCAAAGGGTAGATGATGTTGGTGATTTTGCTTTGTCGACACTAGTGTTAGTTTTCACTCTTAGAAGTTACCATTACTCTTAAGTCTCTAGTCTATTATAAACTAATGCATCTATGTACAATACATGCTTTTTAGTAGCTAACAAATTATGCTGTAGAAGTGAAAATTAAAAAATCTGAATATTTTTTTTACGCGAAATAGTCATTTGTTCAGTCCATTAAACCCAGAACTAGCGAAGCATCTTTTGTACGTTGTGAACATTTTTTTTCTTTTTTTTTTACTGTTTTCATTGTCTTTCGTTTGTTTCCACTTTTTTGTCCCCATTTTCTAATTTGTGGGCTTGGCAATATGGTATTTGAATAGCTAACATAGTAATGAACTTCACTGATTGTCTTACTCCACAATATTTTCAAAAACACTTTTCTTAGGTTTTTCTTCAAAAATACTAAAGAAAATCTCTTCCGCCTTATATTTTTAAAGTGCTTTTTTGTACCTTCGTGAAAAAAAGACGGAAAATACTGCCCCACCTCTAATTTTCGTGAACTGGCACCCCTGGGTAGAACTCTACTCTATCCCACCAAATTAGTACTAGTCACCAGAGCTTCCAAACCGACATCTCTTTGTGGACTTTATCTAACAATCTCGAATAAAATTAAGGATGCTTAAAGACATAGATTTTGGTCTTAGAAGACCAAAATTAATGGGGATAAAAATACTGAGGTTTTCTCCTATGTTGTTTTTCAAAACCCAGATTAAGGTGACAAATTCTCTGCAACGTTATAAAGTATATCTTAAAACATGAACAAACGTTTTCGACGAAAATTAATCTGTAAGTATGCCCCTAATTTGACGAGAAAATTAGATCTGAATTCTTTTTCTTTTTGAAGAGTGCATTTTTTTTGTGATAAGGGGGACGCATCGAGTTCCACCTCACTATTTATCTTTATTGAAAGTCGATGTGTACCCTTTTTATTCCATAAAAAAGTTCGACTTCAATAATTTTTTTTAAAAGAATTGGAAAATTTACAGAACGTTGATCAGGTAATCAATTTAATTTTAGATTCTCTTAAAGGGCACATCGACTTAGATACTGAGAGTTAATGAGTATTTTAAAGAATGCATCTACGTGTATACATTGTATACACGTTGTCTATCATTAACTATCATTAACTTTTGTATACACATTAACTTTATGATTACTATATCTCAAGGCAGTAAAATACCCATGTCAGAATTTTTAAACCCAGCTCACTTTCCTTAAGCCTTTAACACTCGAAAATGGGTGCAATATCTCGGCCTTCAACATTCACTATTAGGGCAACCTACTCTTAAAAACAAAGACCTATTTGAGTCGGATGATAGCAACAATTGTTAGTTGTCGTAAGTAGGGGCATCCCGGGGGGGGAGACCGCCCCCCAACGGTTTTGGCATTCAGTGAATTTGCAAAATTGCCCGAAATTTAACAAAATTCTTGATTTCCGCAGACAATTTGGCATTAATCAGGTAGCAATTCGGTAAAATTTACGAAGATCACCCCCCCCCCCCAATGAAATGATTCTTGGGACGCCCCTGGTCGTAAGTAAGATTCTCACTTAACCCATGACAACCTTACAGCCAGGTGTTTGAAAGTCGAGCCCCTTTTTCTCCAAGATATTGAGTTCAAGTAGGAACAAATTCCCAAGCATCAGTTGAATTTCAGATGGCAGGTGAGGCAGAAAACGCCTTCAGATGGCAGGTAAACGGAAATACAGGCTATAACAAATTCCCGCTCAACCCCCAACTAGATTATCTTCCACCACAAGCAATACAAACAAACTTAACCAAACTTACGATTCAACTTGCACTCCCCCTCCTGCCAGACTCCTGCCCTAAATTTTTGAGAACTGACGCCACTGATTATATAAGTTTCTTTCATTTTTATACATGGCTTTATCAGCTTTGAAATACACATATTTCTACGTATCCTAATTTTAAGCAGGTAATACGAGCAACCAGGATGAGGGGTGAAACAAACTTACCCCGACTTACGATTCAAACTGCACTCCCCCTCCCCCTAGACTCTCTCCTAAATTTTTGTAGACCGACGCTGCTGGTTGCATTAGTTTCTTTTGTTTTCATATATGGCTTTATCAGGTTTGAAATACACATATATCTATGCATTCTAAATTTTAGGAGGTATACGAGCAGCCAGGAAGAGGGGTGAAATAAACTTACCCCCACTTGCGATTCAATATCAGACAGTTTGCTTGAATGAGTTCGGTGGCTTGCATCATCATCAAGATCAGTGCCTTCAGATAAGCAATCATCTGTATCACCACTAACATCTTTAGAGTCCTTGAGAAATGAGTTCAAATCTAAGATCTCAGGAAAAGTTACCCTGGAAATAAAAGTTTCTAGAATATACATCCCTACCCCCGAAAAACATAAACTAATGAAAGATTATATAAAGAAAGACAACATTTACTAATTTAATAATCAAAATTCCTATGATATTTAGGAAATTGGGGGGAAAAACGAGAAGCATCGGATGATTTACCCGTAACCAAATATTACACTTCTGGCCGACGGCAGAGAATCAAGAGGTCGGTATCCGTGCTAGGCAGACCATTAGTCAGCACACGAAAAAGTTTTTTGTTTTTTTATCTAAATTTAGAGCAATCTCGGGACTTATTAGACCGAGTATACTTCACATTTTATTATTATTATACAAATTATTATTACGTATATACATATATATTATTATTATATTAGTGCATACTTCCTCAAAATATATACCCTGAAATAACCATAGTAGTGCTACAAAAGAACAAGAAAGAAAACAGAAGTGCAATCACTAAAAACAATATAGAAGAAGCGTAATTCCAGTAAAGAAAATTATCAATAAGTGCAGGAAAAAAAGAAAAAGAAACAGAACAAAACTATCTGAACATATTTCATAAGCTTAACTGTGCGAAAATTCCAATCGAATAAGTGAGTAGTTTGCAGACCTGAATGGACCCAGGAAAAATCGATGAGGGAGGAAATGGGGTTCACAATCTTCCACTTAGTAAACAGAAACAGGGAAGAACAGATAGGAGGCATTTTCCCATTGTTATCCCAAATCTCCCATTCCCTACCAGAGACAAAATAAATTCTAGATTGACAACCATTTACAGATTTTCCAGATAAAACGAAAATTGTGTGTTATTATAAATAGATTAAGTTTAGCCACTTTTAATGTCCATTGTTATTTATAAATCTCTAACCCATATTCTTAATATGTAGTTATTTGTATATACATGAAATATGTATGAAACATTATTTTCTTTATGTACGTTTGAATTTTGCTGAATATTATTTTATTGTATGTATGAAGAATGAATATTATTTAATTATTATTTACGAAACAATATGTATGAGGCAATCAAAATTAAGATATAAAACCAGCTTTCGATTCAAAACACCCATCTTAATGCTGATAATCAAGTCCAAACATCGTCTGAGCGCGAATCCGAGCAAGTCTAAGCACTCCATCGAGGATAAATCTTGATAAAAATTTCAGGACAAGATTTAGATTAATTCTTACTTCAAACGTTTCCAACAATAAAGCAATTAAATAATTGAATAATTTTTTAGACCACAATTCCTTTCCAATTACAAAACAATATATATAAAAAAGCGCGTATAATACCTTAAATGAGACAGTACTACTACTACTAAAAATTCACCACAACACCAAGCCACCTGAAACAGCTACGCACTCTCCTCCTCCATTCCGACCTTTTCAAAGCCTTCCTCTTTGCATCCTCCCAGGAAGTTCTCATTTCCCTTAAATTTTTCTTTACGACGTCCTCCCACCCCAACCGTGGACGACCTGCTTTCCATTTATTCCTAGACGGTTGACCAAAAAGGACACTACATGGCAATCTGTCATCTTTCATCCGCAGAACGTGTCCTAGCCATCTTAACTTTTCTCTCATTATAACCAGAGAAGGCGGGGTTGAACCACACTTTTCTTACAGCCTACTGTTTGAAATATGATCAGGCAGTCGCGTCTTATTTAGAATTACTTTAAAAAAAACTTTTTCCAAAAAATAGGTTTTTCAAAGAAAAGTAAAGAACTCCATTAAACAAAAAATGAGCAAAAATAAAATCAAATAATCTATGAAAAAATGTAAATGTTCTTACTTTTATAACTTTAATAAATCAAATAATTTTAACATTTTGATTACTAAATATCAGTATATGTATATTAAGCTGACAGTGCACATTCATTTGTATTTTTTCAGTAAAGTGCAAATTATGCTCTGGCCTTGGGAAGGCATTGTTTTTCGTTTTGAGTTTGACTCGGTTATTTATTGTTATTTCTGTTCGTTTTGGGTTCATTTATTTGTTGATGCTGATTTGCAATAGTTTCATGATGTGTAGAATATTTGATTTCATTTCTGCTCATTTTTGTTTAATGGAGTTCATTCCTTTTCTTTAAAATATTTGTTTTGTAGAAAAATTTTTTTAAATTAATTTCTGTTCTTTTTATATTGACATAGTCTTTTCAGGGAAAAAGAAAATAATACTTTAAATCTTTTCGTTATTAAAGGCTTTACAATTTGGCCTTCTATTTATATGTTGGAGAAAAATTTTCATCAATTTTTAAAAACATTCACCCTTTTAAAAATCTGGACACAAATAGTACTGTTTAACTTAGTTTCATACCTCATCTATTTGACCTGAAATGGTAAACTTGATACTATTTGCAAAAAAATCTGATTACTTTCTTTGATAGCTTGAATACACTTACACTATTTTTATTTGTTTAAATTTTAAGAGCAGAAGTAGCCCCGAAAGTCTGAACATAATACCCTCAGTTATTCTTGAGATACTGCTGAGATACCCTATTGGGAATTAGCGTTATCACAGTGCATTTTGATTTAATCTTAAGGCAACATTTAGTTTTTAAACATAATGGGCAAATAGGAGGGTGGGAGTGGAAGGGGGATTAGTTGCCCTCAAACCACTTTTGACGATTAAAAAGGGCATCAGCCCTTTCTATTTTCAATCGAATGAGCTCCTTTCGAAGTTCCTACGACAACTCCTTCGATACGAAGTGCCCTGGTCTAAACAACAACGACAACAAAAAATATAACTGATAACTTTCGACTATTAAAAAGAGTTCAAGGCCTTTGAATTTCAAATCGAATGAGCCCTTTTCTGAAGTTTCTACGACAACGCCTTCTATAAAACCTTATATGCCCCCAGGGTATAACCTAAAACCCTTTCCCTGAGGGCTGTTGCGGAGTATCCTCCTCAAAAACATGTTTCCTATGAGGAAATAAACTACGCTGAACACACTGTCTATCTCAAAATTTTTATTGGGTGGGTGTGGGGGAGTGATGGGCGTGGGGGGGGGCTAGTTGCCCTCCAATCACTTTTGACTATTAAGAAGGGCACTAGCCCTTTGAATTACAAATCGAATGAGCCTGTATAACGCCTTCTATAAAAACCTTATAAGCCCCGAGGGCATAACTTAAAACCCTTGACCTGAGGGTTGTGGGGGAGTGTCCTTCTCAAAAACATATTTTCTATCTGGAAATCAACTAGCCTACCCTAAACAAAATGCCTATATCAAAATTTTGATTGGATGTGTTTGGGCGAATGATGGACGTAGGAGGGGGGCGATAGAGGCCCTCCAATCACTTTCAACTATTAAAAAGGACACTATCTCTTTGAATTTCCAATCAAATGAGCCCCTTTTGAAGTTTCTGAGTCAACGCCTTCTATAAAAACTTTATATACCCCAGGACATAACTTAAAACCCTTGCCCTGAGGGTTGTTGGGGAGTGTCCTCCTCAAAAACATGTTTTCTATTTGGAAATCAACTACGCTGAACAAAATGGCTATCTCAAAATTTTGATTGGATGTATTTGGGGGAATGATGGGCGGGGGGAAGGGGCTAGTTCCCCTCCAATCACTTTCGACTATTAAGAAGGGAACTAGCCCTTTGAATTCCAAATCGAATGAGCCTGTTTTGAAGTTTCTACGACAACACTTCTTATAAAAACCGTATATTCCCCCAGGGCATAACTTAAAACCCTTGCCCTGAGGATTGTGGGGGAGTGTCTTACTAAAAAACATATTTTCTATCTGAAAATCAACTAGCCTACGCTGAACCAAATGGCTATCTCAAAATTCTGATTGGATGTTTAAGGGGGAATGATGTGCGAGGGGGGCTAGTTGCCCTCCAATCCCTTTCAACTATTAAAAAGGGCACTAGCCCTTTGAATTCTAAATCGAATGAGCCTTCTTTGAAGTTTCTACGACAACGCCTTCTATAAAAACCCTACATACCCCCTGGGCACACGTAAAAAACTTTATTCTGAGGGTTGAGGGGGAGTATCCTCCTAAAAAACATATTTCCTATCTGGAAATTAACTTCGCTGAACAAAATGGCTATCTCAAAATTTTGATTGGATGATTTTGGGGGAATGGTGGGCATGGGGGGGGGACTAGTTGCCCTCCAATCACTTTCGACTATTAAAAAGGGCACTAGCCCTTTGAATTTCAAATCGAATAAGCCTGTTTTGAAGTTTCTACGACAACACCTTCTATAAAAACCTTATATGCCCCAAAGGCATAACTTAAAACCCCTGCCCTGAGGGTTGTGGGGGAGTATCCTCCTCAAAAACACATTTTCTATCTGGAAATTAACTACGCTGAACAAAATGGCTCTCTCACAATTTTGCTTGGACGTGTTTTGGCTAATGATGGGAGTGGGGGGTTCTAGTTGCCCTCCAATCACTTTCGACTATTAAAAAGGGCACTAGCCCTTTGAGTTTCCAATCGAATGAGCCTGTTTTGAAGTTTCTACGACAACGCCTTCTATTAAAAACCTTATATGGCCCCAGGGCATAACTTGAAACCCTTACCTCGAGGGTTGTGGTGGAGAGTCCTCCTCAAAAAGATATTTTCAATCTGGAAATTAGCCACACTAACAAAATGCCTATCTCAAAATTTTGATTGGATGTGTTTGAGGGAATCATGGGCGTGGGGGGGGGGCTATTTGCCCTCCAATCACTTTAGACTATTAAAAAGGGCACTAGCCCTATGAATTTCCAATCGAATGAGCCTTTTTTAAAATTTCTACGACAACGCCTTCTATAAAAACCTTACATACCCCCAGGGCTTAACTTAAAACCCTTGCCCTGAGGGTTGTGGGGGAGTATCCTCCTCAAAACCACATTTTCGATCTGGAAATCAACTACGCTTAACAAAATGGCTATCTCACAATTTTGATTGGATGTGTTTGGGTTAATGATGGGCGTACGGGGGGGTCCAGTTGCCCTCCAATCCCTTTCGACTATTAAAATGGACACTAGCCCTTTGAGTTTCCAATCGAATGAGTCTGTTTTGAAGTTTCTACGACAGCGCCTTCTATTAAAAACCTTATATGGCCCCAGGGCATAACTTAAAACCCTTGCCCCGTGGGTTGTGGGGGAGTGTCCTCCTCAAAAAGATATTTTCTATCTGGAAATTAGCTACGCTGACAAAAAGCCTATCTCAAAATTTTGATTGGATGTGTTTGGGGGAATGATGGGCGTGGGGGGGGGGGCGATTTTCCCTCCAATCACTTTCGAATATTAAAAAGGGCACAAGCCCTATGAATTTCCAAACGAATGAGGCTTTTTTGAAGTTTCTACGACAACGCCTCCTATAAAAACCTTAAATGTCCCCAGGGCATAACTTAAAACCCTTGCTCTGAGGGTTGTGGGGGAGTCTCCTCCTCAAAAACACATTTTCTATCTTGAAATCAACTATGCTCATCAAAAGGGCCATCTCAAAATTTTGTTTAGCTGTGTAGGGGAGACCAAGTGGCGGGGGGGGAGGGGCTAGTTGTCCTCCAATTACTTTTGACTATTAAAAAAGGTACTAGCCCTTTGAATTTCCAATCGAATGAGCCTGTTTTGAAGTTTCTACGACAAGGCCTTCAATAAAAACCTTATATGCCCCCAGGGCATAACTTAAAACCCTTGCCCTGAGGGTTGTGAGGGAGTGTCCTCCTCAAAAACATATTTTCTATCTGGAAATCAACTACGCTGAACAAAATGGCTATCTCAAAATTTTGATTGGATGTGTTGAAGGGACTGATGGGCGTGGGGGGGGGCTAGTTTCCCTCCAAGCAAATTCGACTATTAAAAAGGGCACTAGCCACTCCAATTTCCAATCGAATGAACCCTTTTCGAAGTTTCTACGACGACTCCTTCGATACGAAGTATGCCCGGGTATGAAAAAAAAAAAAAAAAAAAAAAAAACACATTGTGCCCACAGCGTTCTTTACTGCCTATGATATCACATCGGTTTTTCGATATTTTAATTTTTTTTATTTGTAAATCAAAAAGCAGTGTGGTCTAAGAAATTATTTACGTATAGTCTATGAGTGACAAAAGACGAACAACATTTTATTATATTTGAATGTAGCAAAACAGCAGGCTAATATAATTGCTCAACAAAAGCTTTTACAATAAAAGAATCAGCCCAAAAACAATCAGTTTTAGTGTTTTAATTGTTGCTAAATATGCTTTTTATACTTAAAAAGTAACTTTGATCGAAGTCACGTAATTCGTAACGTTTTAATCTAGGTTCTCTATATTAGATTATCTATAAGACTTTATAACTCAAATTATAAACACAAGGCAAAGACAAAGAAATATTCAAAATTAAAACATTTGGCCTGTTTTCAATTTCCCGCATCGAGTGTTAGAATTATCTTAAATATTTAATAATTATATAATTAAATAGTTTCTTTTATATAATTTGTTTCATTTTTACTTACTTTAATTAATTTCTTTAATTTAATTTACTATATTTGATATTTTTTTTATATATTTACTTTATAATTAAATAACTTATATTAATTGTTTTTTTTTTGTTTACTCGCGTGTTTAAGCATGAATAATGCACTTTAATACATTTCGATATGCATTTGAATCAATTCGCCTCCTAAAAACTATTTTGTGCTTAGTTTCCAAAATGATTTTCTTTTCCTATATCCAAATCTTTACAGAAAACCTTGTTAGCGTAAAAAGTTGAATCAATCATACGCCTTGGTAATGTTATCATGCCAGAAGCATATAAACTAGACTTAATTTATAAGACATCTGAATGGCTCAAATGACAATGCAGCCATGAATAAATCGAATAAAATAATCGATTAAATCGATAGCAGTGAATAAATTGAATGTAATATCAAATAAAAACACGGAAAAAAAGTATATTTGAGGTCGAGGAAAATAGCCATTATTCAATTTTATGCTTCGAAGTGCTATTATCGAAATGAAAAAAAAAAAACATAAAATGGTATAACATCAGAGAAAAGTATCAAGAAAAGTTGAATAAGACCAAGGTTGCCGACACTTGTGATATATCACTAATTAAGGTTACTGCTTTTTATTGCTTCCAAGTACTTTCTTACCTTTACTTTTTTGACTAGTATAGTATTTTTTGTAAAGTATATACATTTTTCTTTTCCTGTCTAGTTTGTTCCTGTATTTACATGTGTTTTTTAGGCCTAAATGAAAAAAAGAAAGAAAAAAGGACATTTAAAACCACTCCAAAAGAAAAATTCGCAATTATCCAACGAAAATGAATAAAAACTTAAGAAGTGTTTCAGTGTTTCACAAAGAAAAATACAAAGGCAAAAATTAACCAAGTTTTGTCAACAAATAGCAACCTTGACGAGTCAATATATATAGAGGAAGAAGATCCAATGTCAAAGACAGTTACCGATCGGCCAATTTTATCTTTCGAAGTGCTACATTCGGAATCAAACAAAAGTAAATGGTATAGTGTCAGAGAAAAGTATAAAAAAAGTTGAAAATGATCAGGGTTGCCAACCTTTAAGATATATCACAAGCTAACTTTTCAGATTTTTATCACTTTCAAGTAATTTTTTAACTGTTTTTTTTTTGGCTAGTCTAATTTTTGTTATAAGTATATTAAATTTCTTCTCGCTGTCTAGTTGGGGTTTTCCTGTAATTTGTCTTCACCTGTGTTTTTAGACCTAAATGTATAATAGAAGGAAAGAATACATTCAAAACTAGTTCAAAAGCAAAATCCCGAATTCTCAACTGAAAATGAATCAAAAACTTAACAAATGTTTCAGGTTTTTGTTTTTAATGTTTTCAGACCATTTAGCCAATTTTTTTTTTTTGCAACCGTGGCCACCCTGAAGATGAACAAATGTATACAGAGAGGACGAAGATTCAAGGTCAAATATAATTGCCAATCATTCAATTTTATCCTTGGAAGGGCTATAATCGAAATCTAAACAACAGCAAATAGTATAGTGTCAGAAAAAAGATTAGAAAAGGGTTGAACATCACCAGGAAAATCCAAATTCTCACTGAAAATAAACATAAATTTTAAAAGTGTTACAGTTTTTCGAAAAAAAGATAATGGCAAAAATTAATTAGTTTTTGTTTTTAGTATTTCGGGAAGTTTAAGCAAATAATTGTTTTTTTTTTTTTTTTTGCCACCAATGTAAACCTCGAAGACCAATCAATATTACAGAGAGGAAGAAGAAAGGAAGACAGGATAGAAAGGGATAATACAGAAAGGGAATGGACAATACAGAAAGGGAGAAGATTCAATGTCAAAGAAAGGAAGAATGTATATATACAGAAAGGGATAAGATTATACAGAAAGGGATAAGATTATAAGATATATACAGAAAGGGATGTCAAAGAAAATTACCGATCATTCAATTTTATCCTTTGAAGAGTGCTATAGTCAAAATCGAATCGTTTTAAATGAAGAGTTAAAAGATACGGAAATTTGCTAAACTTTAGTCCTTTGTGGGCATCACACTTTTTCCCACACCGGTCACAATGATACTGATTATTTCCATCCAAAGTTTCAGGTTGCACAAAAGCTTTTAAAGATTCCTCAATTGAATTATAGGCTGCACTGGATCCAAATGGACGAACAGGAAGTGGCACATCCAAAAATGTGTCTTCACGGGCTTTCTCCTGATTGCACTCCAGGCATTTTAGGTAGTCAGTCATTTTACCTATAAACACAAAATTCATAAAAATAAGTCACAATTAAATGAGGTCAATTTAACCAGCAACACGTTCAATAAGGTTGTTGCAATTGACTTTTTTAATTCTTGGTGTTCTATAGCAGATCTGGAATTAGGTTTTTTCTCAGGGGAGGAGGGCAAATGTTGACTTTGCCGCCCCCTGCAACACCATCAGTACTGTAATATTACAATTTTCACCCATAAATATTACAATTTTAGCCTGTTTTGCCACCCCCAAGGCATGCTGCCCGGGGCACTTGTTCTCTCTGCCGCCCCCCTCCTAATCCTGCCCTGTTTAATAGCTAATAGCAATTACTGAATTGCAATCAAAAGCACTTATTGAGTCCTAATGCAGTTATATTTACTTTCCTCAAAATCGGAGGAGAATATACTAATATTAATACTAACAGCTCACTAGATCACTAAGCCGCCTGAGGCCAACACAGCTACGCACGCTCCTCCTCCATCCCGATATATTCAAAACCTCCTTCTTTACAACCTCATAGAAAATTCCCATTTCCCTTATATCTTTCTTTATGTCACCATCCCATCACAGCCGTGGACGACCTGCTTTCCGTTTAGCCCTAGACGGTTGGCCAAAAAGGACAATCTTTGGCAATCTGTCATACTTCATCCGCATAACATACTTTAGCCATCTCAACCTTTCTCTCATTCAACGCTTTACAATAGGCTTCAATCAGCAATGAAAAAAAAAAAAAACATACAAAAAAAAAAAAAATATCAAACGTTAAGCCCTGGAAAAAAGGGAAAAGGAAATGCACAGAGAGAATAAATTTCAGACTTGTGATAAAAATTATCGATCTTAATCATAGTCAATTCCAACGGCTCTTTAATCTTAAATCTCAAAACTAATTTAGTGTTACTAAAACAAATTGGAAAACCAAGTAAAAATTTACAATCTTGAAAAGAGCCAACGCGACTTAAAGCAAAATCACAGATTTTAAAATCTCGAAAAAGAGGGAAGGATAGAGAAGTTTGGGGGAGGGCCATTCCGTTAAAAAAAATACCAAGTAGGCGTATTATTGAACCAAATACTTTTAATTCTTTCTTGAATATTTAAAATTAGCATCAGCATCGGATCTTGAGCTAAACGGTCGTCCAAATGCAAAAACGCGTAAATACGCTTTTCATTATTCCGAGAAAATCGTCTTTAATGTTTCTCAAGTTTGCTGGCACTTTTCCCACCCATTGCACCACACTAGACACAGGATCGAAGTAGAAAGTTGTTCAAATTGGTTTTAGAAAGTATAATAAGGTGGTAAAGTATAGCGGATCTGCAGCCAAAATGTGTTAGGTACAATCATTCTGCATATTATGACGTAAGAATTGTTTTCTGACTCCAAACTGTCCAAATACTTTACCCCTCCCTCCTTATGTGCAAATATCTAGCCAACATATATCCATGCTCTTTAAATAACGACGAAGACAACATTGTCCTTCCATCCTAAAAACAACAAACTTGGGACTGTTTTAATTTTATCAATTTCAGCTTTAATGATCTCATTTTATTGTAAGTTTTATTTGATATATATATATGTATTTTGCTGTGGACAGCAACAATATTCCTGCTCTGTGTGTGTACAGAGCAGGAATATTTTCAAGGTCTAAACAAATTTCACTGTCTTGGGTAAATTCACTGCTGTTTTTATCCATGGTCATTCTTTGGCAAAAAATACACAATTCCGAACATTCGCATACAAGAGCTTTAAACCTCTACAATGAGGTTCTCGAAGAAGCCTCTCGAAACCTCTACAAGAAGAAGAATACGGAGAATTAAAAGTCTTTTGTTCACCATTATACATGAATAAACTGATTTAGTCGAGGGAATGAATCCATATTCTAGAAGTCCTATTCCTACAAGTTAAGTTAGAATAAAAGATTGTTTTATAGTTAGGAAGGGAGGGAGATACTTCAAAAAGTACATTTAAATGCTAAAAAATCCCAACTGTCATTGAGCCTTCAGATAAATACATGATTAGTTCTAAGAGAGAGACGAGGGAAGTATGGAGATAGTAATTAATATATAATCCCGAGTGTCATATCCAAGACTTTCGTTTTGGGGGTTATTTTTTTTCGGGAGAGGAGGGTTATAAAAAACCTTTAAAATATATTTCGTATAGGAGGGGGACTACCCCTTCCTCATCCACACCTCCGCCTCATGGTCCTAGAAACTTCGGAGGATTCTCATTCGATCAGAAATTGAGATTTCTAGTTCTTTTTTTATAAGTCGAGAGTAATTGGAGATAAACCAACCCCTGTCCTAAAACTGTTTTTGATAGTTGATCCTTTTGTTACCCCCTTAGGACATGTGATCGACATTTTAAGATGCCTATTTCGTACTTTTTCTTTGGCTGCTCAAATATTTTGCGTGTGGGAGAATTTTTCATATGGGGAATTATCAGGGGGTATTTTTCGAAAAGTGAACGCCTAGACCCATTCAGGGCCCATGAGCTATGGTTTTCTCCTCAGCCGATCTTTACTTCGATTCAAGTTGGTTATTCTTCTCTGTCTCACTCTCTCTCTCTCTCGCCATTGTTGCTCGCCAAAGCCACTATAACGGATTTGCAACCATTTTAATAATCAAAAACGATAAACGGTGGATGACTATACGAAGCCTTCAAATCAGATCTGAATGTTCAGATTTATTGATATATCACCACAGTTACGGATAAACGTCGTAACTGAGACTTTCAACCTTCTGAAATAGTTACCAAAACTATTTGCTGAGCTGCATTCAAAGGAAGAATCAGCAGAACATGCATGTTCAGTCATAATTCGATCCCCCTGACCTGAACTATCCTACTGACTTTGAAAACAGCTTAGCAAACAGTTATTGAAATTACCTCAGGCGGGTCAAATAAGACCTTTAGAAGTAATAGCAACGATATATGTATCTTACACTAAGGACAGCAATGTAGGACAATAGTGCCTTCTATATTCCACCTAACCGGGGCTACTCAGGGCACATGAGCTATATTTGTTTTAATTTTTTAGTTGATCTTACTTTCAAATCAATTTTTTCTCCCTCTAAATATGCTTGCCATGTCGCATTTTAAATATTTTTTAAAAATTTATTTTAAGATACCCCAAAAGAAAAATTTAGTGTACCCTCATAAAGTCTCGAGATCAAATCTGCATGCTCAGTTCCTTTGAATTTGTGCTCAAGGGCATCAAACATGACACGACAGAGCTCTTGAATATCATGCTGTTGCCAAGCTTCACTGGAGTCCCATCCAAAGCTTCGGGTTAATTGCGTTGTTTCAACCGCTGTTTTCTGTGATGTCTGTAAATAAACCCTATGAAAGTCAGGCAAAGAATCTTAAAAAAGCATTCAAATTCAAACAAATGAGAATATAGAGAAACGGGTGCAATAGTTAGATAAGACAGTGCAAAAAAGAAACTTTAAATAACAAAAGAAATCAGACTATTTCGGCTTCATAATCAGCCCCAAACATGCTTCAAACCTTATAAATAAAGGTTACCATTAAATTACCTCTGGAAAGAGTAAACGTGCTTCACCTATATTTACTAATGAAAAGATCAATTAAATTGATAATATAATATAATTATATATATAAATTGATAATATAATTGATAATAATATATCCTTGATCTGTGTTCAGTTATAACCTTCGACTTTTTCTAGAGCTTTTTTTATCTTCGCTAATTAAATTCAAACCTAGATCATAAGTAAGATTTTAAATTAAATAGCCTGTTTTATTTTGTAAGAGTCCAATTCATACGATTAATTCAGAAGATTAATTAATTACTTGATTGGATTTTATTTAAAGGTGAGTTTCCTTTCGTCTTTCCTTTGTATTTGTCCAGCGTTTGTGTTTTCTATTTTTTGTTTTATTTTCATGTTTTGTTTAAGCTAGTTTTTTTTTGTCTTTTTTCTTACGTTTTTTTCACTGTTGATAAAGGCTTCCGGATGTGAAGCCAAAATTTACAGATTTCTTTGATTATTAAAACGCTTCTTTTGTCCACTGTCTTGTTTAAAATACCCTACCCTCTTTTCTATATTTTTATTCGTGTAATTTGTAAATAAAAGGCAGTGTGGTCTAAGAAATTATTTTAAATAACTATATAAAAGATAATTAAACGATAAGAATCAGCTGAAAAACCATGCAATCAGAGAACTATATAAAATACTATAATTTGGAATAAGCTCAACAACTTCGCTATGGCCTGTATAATTGGTATATATTCACAAGAACTAATCTATATCCCAAAGCTATTCGACCCATTAACCATGGGCTTAGGCTTGCAAGTGGGCCGCCTTAAACATTTTAAATACACAATATTGAAGAAATTCTTCCCTGTCTGATATATTTTTACAGGGATACCACTGGATGGCTAATTTGACAGTGTATATATATACAAATCTTTAAATTAGCCAACCAGCCAACCAGTATTTTAAGCCTAGGAGTCCAGCTGGATATAAGGAAACATAATAAGAAAACATTTCTTTCTCCATAATATGCAGAATAATCTTACTTAACATATTTTGCAGGGGGAGAACCTTTATCTTCACTTCTTTCCTTGTTTTGTCAGTTTTTCTAAGAAATTCATGAATTTCTTAGGACCTATATATTCAAAGAATATATACCCCCACCCCCTAATGTGCATATATATAACAAGAATTACAACCTCAATTTAAATGTAAAACCCATTTGCATCATAAATTAACTTTACTCCCATATTAGCCATATGGTGGATGTCCATTTTTACATACTTCCCAGCTTTAGGGATATAAGGGAGCTTATCCCCTTCCCTGAACTAGGCTATATTTATTATGATAATAAAATATTCCTATATCGATTACACAGGGATTAATATTTAGTTACTCAATAAATTTACCTGAAAAAGTGAGTAGCCTCCGTATCCATATTAGTAGTCTACCGCCATGGAAAAAGTGAGGTAGAATAGTAGCAATGCTACTTGGCAGTTTTCATGGCATAGTAAAATTTGTTGGCAGATTTGGGAGCTTTTGGAATTCTGCTACTTGGAACTTTTTTCATACCTGGTTGTCCATAATATGCACATGGATGCAGTAAGATGTGTAGCCCAATTCTATGCCCCGAAAAAATCCAGAAACGGAACTAACTCTATAATCGTCCTAATTTATTTAAATACAGCGTTAAATACACTGGCCATCTGCTGAAAAATTCTGTTTACCTAACGTCTAATTTCTCAAGGTCCTTCATTTAAAGCCCCTATTTATTTTTGCTTTCTTAGGTTTATTCCGATTTTCTCTTTTTATATTCTTGTATATATGCCTTAAAAATATTTAGTATTTTCTGCACAATATTAGAAGGTGAATGACAAGATTAAAAATAAATTATTGTTAATGATTTTCTTTAAATAATGGAAAGCGAATTACAGGAAATACCATAAATTATTCTTAGACCCCACTGCCTTTCCATTTACAAATTAAACAAATACAAATATATATAAAATGAGTATACTATTTCAAATAAGGCAAAGAAAAAAAAGACTTTCATAATAAGAAAGGTCCAAAAACTTTAAATATTACGGACCTTTCTTATTATTAACAGATTTTTCTTTACTGCCTTATTTAGAATATTATACCCGTTTTTTTTTTTTCAGTTATTTAGTTTTTAAAAGGAAATAGCAAAGACATTCAAGAGAATTTTGATAGCAAAAAAAAAAAAAAAAAAAATCCAAACAATACCTTTATTAAAACAACAGCAAACATGCACTGAAATGAGGTTGTGCCCTTACATATTTACCCAGCATCAACGAAAAATAGGGATAACCCTATACAATATCTGTAAAATAACCAAGGTCAGACAACCTTGTGATTAATAGGTAGAAAAATTGGAAAAACAGCAGAAGGAGACTATAGTCTCCTAACAAAGAATAGCCCTAATAAAAACATAAGTAGACTTACAAGTCTGTTGATAATGACAAAATGTTGCCAGATTTTCAGCAAAATACTCAGTACAGAGAAACTGCTGGCCTATATGGGTTTCAGTACGTTGAATAGGATACAAGTAAAAATTTCCCAATATGTCAAATGGAAGTTATTTCAGAATCTCATCGATCAAGTAGTAGAATAAAAATAACCAAAAATTAGTTTTTCAATTTCTCTGGCGGATAAAACTGAAAACATGTTTGCTTCTAAAGCCTGCATTCAATGAAGATCTAATGCCCGTGTTCTCGGTATTAACTCAACCTTTTAAAACGAGAAAAAAAAAAGGCATTTTGATTTTCTAAATGAAAGTATAAAACCAGTATTTCTCAAAATCTAGGAGGAAAGGGTAATTACCCCCCTCCTCCGCTAAATGAACCTTGAATGCGATCTCCGTTCCGTTCCATTCCTCCTCCGTTCAAAACCACTTGAATGCGATCAACCATCATAGTGAATTATAAAATTAGATAAATGATTCTGATTTCAGCATATTGTTCGTCTTTATAATATTTAAAAATGTTCTAAGACGAATTTTTCAGCTATAATAATTTTTCAATACTTAATAATTTACAGATTTCTCAATATTTAAAACAGAAACTATTTCAGAGTCTTACCAAACAAGCACTAAAATAAAGAAAAGCACAAAAGATGTATTTCTAATATACCTGAAGTAGCAGGAAGAGCTTTTGAAGTTGATATGGGATGCTTTTTACCGCTTCTTCAGATGATTCATCAAAGCGCCATTGATACAAGGCGTTTCTGAATTCAGGAGTCATGTACAGTGTCTGCAACAATGAATTCAGGTAGCAGGTCATTGCCTGATTCACAAGACCAACAAAACCAGCTAAAATAAAGAATCAAACTCAAAAGTGAACAAGGGATCCCAAACGTTGCTATTGGTGGCAAGTGACTTGGTGATCCCTTTCGAAGCAACTGAAACACAAATCTTTCTCAAATATCTATGTACCCAAACCACCGGGGACACAATCACATCTTCCCTCGAGTGTTCATCCTTGCTTGGTCCTTAGAAGATATTTGGGGTTCTTCAGTTTTTTTAATAGAGGGTGAAAATCTTTTTCCTTCAACATACTTTTGCGTAGTTAGCTTTTAATATTTTCGTCTTTGTATTTGCTTCTTCTTTTATAGGTTTTTTTTCCTTTTGTCTTGAAATCTCACTTTTGTTGCGTTCTCGCTCATTCTTTTTATATTTTTTTTTTGGTATGTGCAAGGATATCATATTTAATATGCATATATACGGATACACATATAAAATACGTATAATGCACACACACACACACACACACACACATATATATATATATATATATATATATATATATATATATATATATATATATATATATATATATATATATATATATATATATATATATATATATATATATATATATATATATATATATATATATATATATATATATATATATATATATATATATATATATATATATATATATATATATATATATATATATATATATATATATATATAACCCCTTTCAATTTTAATAAATCTATAATAATAGAATAATAACAAATCCCATTCAATTTTTATTTTGTAACATATAGTGACAATTTAAGTGCAAAAATTCAGACAAAATTTCAAATTACTATTTCATTGCTCTGCAAATTTACCAAATTTCAATTATTGCATAAATAACTAATTAAAATAAATATTAAAAAACAATATCATTGGGATTTCCATGCAAATAACATCATACTATACTATAGTATAACAATGTGATGTATGAGTATAAATATATAGAAATGAATCCAACTAGAGCAATACGTGAGAGATGAAGAAAAGGAAAAAATAGAATAGAATACAATAAAAGAAGGATTTAACTAATGAGAAAGCGTAAAAGATAAAATAAAAGATTTAAGAAAAGCTAAAACAAAGATAAAAACCTTAAGGCTAATAAGAAAAATATGGCACAATCAAATAAGATGACAGGTAGTTTTATCTAGAAATGCCTAAGCAATGTAATTTTATTGAAAGCACAATTTTAATTTTAGTGAAGACTACAGAAAACAAATTAAAAAGCTTTTTTCTTTGTTTTTTTTTTTTAAGCAATTGAAAAAAGATTTTTTTTAAGAATTGAAAAATTTCAGTCCATTAAAAGACTTTTCTTCAAATAAATATATTTTCTATTCGCGATCACTGAATTTTACCTAAAAGATGGCACTCCGAACACTATTTCATCGCACCGAACACTATTTCATCTTTTTTAGAAGTCAATTACATTCTAAAAAGCACTTAAAACCACCATCCAAAATCAAGCGTACCATATTATAATAATAATAATAACAACAATAGTAACAATAATTGGTAATAATCATCATTAAAATGATGAGTGATAATCATTAAAACCTAAGAAATTCACCTGAAACTAATCTATAATCTGACAGAGTTTACCATTGAGCGAGTGGAGTAGATATAAGTGCAGTGACGTCAATTATGGGAGGGGCAGGGTAGAGGGCTTGTGTCTCCCTAGATTTTTTGCCCTTGTCCGTAAATTTTGAAAATACTTTTTTTGCATTTTTCATTGAAATATCTTTTTATACTCATTAAGAAATTGAAAAAACGACAAATCTATCCCCCCCCCCTAATTTTTTTGTATTGACGCCACTATATAAGTGCATCAACAGTCTCATTGCTCCTATTACTAGATGGAAGTCTATATTACTCATTTTTGATAGGATTTTTTTTATATTTTCATTTCCCAGGCTTTTGCCGCCTTAGTACAGTAAATTTAAAGATTTACCTACAAATTCTACCATTTACAAGTATTTGATATATTTCAGGGACAAATATACAAAATACTCGATAATTTTTTACCTTTAAACTTAAAATAGTTGCGCCCTATTACCAACTTTGTTAAACAACAGCATAGAACGAAAGAAAAGCTAATGAATACTGAAACCTTCGGGTTCTTTTAATGCGACTTCAAGATTCCGCTACTCAGGATTCCCTGTCTTTCAGAGGCTTGGTAATTGGAACAAAGGCTATCAATCAATCAATCAATCAATTTATTCAATTAATAAACACAACAAAATACACTTCAATATAAACTCCCTCGTAAGGCTCTATGGCCAGGAAAAAAGCAGGGGAGAAACAAAAAAGAAACAAATACAGGTATTTTAAATATAATTCATTGAATTTCAACCTTTCAAACACTCAACACACAACACACACAAACACAAAACAAAGAAGAGAAAAAAAAACAATAATTAAAAGACCTAAACAAAAAGTGATTTTATGAGACCGCCCCGCCCCCAAAAAAAAAAAGGTTGTTGGACAACCCAATAAAATAAACCAAATTACAAATATATATTTGAAACCAAACCACAAAAAAAAAAAATTATACAAACTCAAAACCCCTCACAACAAATGTTTCCAACCCAGGCTAGTGTCACCCCCCCGCCCAAATAATAATAACAAAAATTAACAAAAATATATTTAAACATGAAAAATCAAGATATTAAAAAATTTCTTAAGATTCTTTTGAAAGTACCAAACGAGTGACATTCTTGAGCTGACTCAGGTAGGCTATTCCAAACGATATGACAAGCAGTTAATGGATTAAAGTCAGACCTCACCGATGGATTAATAAAATATTAATATTCCTTGAATTGTGAAGATGATGTGAAGACCTATCAGTGACGAAAGAAGGAGTAGTTTGAAGGGCTGTGGGAACATCACCATGAATTTGATGAAAAGTGAAAGACGCGCACGAAAGAGTATAGAGACACTGCAGATCAAGTAATAGGTTAGTTGGGTTAGTTGTAGAACAATTTGTTTCCTGTATAAGCCTTCTTGCCTTATCATATAACTTAGAAAGTGGTTTCAAAAGAGAAGAGAAAGTTGACATCCATATTGTAGGGCAATAAGAGACGTAAGACTGCACTAAGCAATGGAACAGAATTTTAAAAACTAATCCAGGAAAAATGTGTTTTAGCTTCTTCAAAATTCCAAGACTCCTTGAGATCTTCATATTAATTAGTCCAATGTGATACTTGAATGAAATGTTTTCATAGAGAAGAATACCGTGAAAACAGAAATATCGATCCTTAGGTCTACTGAGAGAGCCCCTTGAAAGCTGGATTTTAGATAACTCAGGGCACGCCAGAGAAATACGGGAAAAAATTAAAAAACTTGACTTAGCAACATTTAGGGCAAGGCAATTTGCATCAAACCAAAGAAAGACTCTCTCAAAAAAGTCAACTAATTTGGGAAGCATCTCAGACTCAGTTCCTACTACAGTACCAATGGCACTGTCATCGGCGAAAGCAACGAGTGTCCATATCCTACGAAAACGATGGATTTTTTCTTAATATTGAAAGATTCAGGATGACATAGGTGACAGCAAACTGTAGGTTTTTGATTCATAACCGCAACTATAAGGTCATTAACATAAATAAAAAAACAAAAACGGTCCAAGAACAGAACCTTGAGGAACACTAAACTCAACTTCAGACGAAAAGTGGGAAAAGGAATCTACGGAGATAGTTCTACCTGACAAATAGGAATCAAACCAAACATGAGCCTGTCCTCTTACACCATTGTGTGATAGCTTATACAGCAGAATCTCATGAGTTAAAGAGTCAAAAGCCTTACGGACATCTAGGTATATAGCTGCAGGAATCAAACCAGTCAAGCGCAGTGAGGAGAAAATTTAAAAGTCATGCTCCGTAGAAAGTTTAGCTCGGAAGCCAAACTGAAAATCATGAAAAAATATTTTAGCCTCTAGAAAAGCAAGTAGACGGGAAAGCATGGCCTTTTCAAAAATTTTGCTAAAAACAGACAGCAAAGATATAGAGCGATATTTGGCTGGGTCACTTCTTGGTCCACCTTTATATGAAACAATAACTCTAGCTCGCTTAAGAGAACTGGGGAAAATCCCATTTTCAAAAGAAAGATTTATAAGCTTTGTCAATGGAGAAATAATTGAAGGAAGAATGAACTAAACTACCATAGTTGGAATACAATCAGGGCCAGACGACGAAGAACCCTTCAAGCAATTTACAATCCTGGCTACTTCAACATCAGAAGCAGGATATAACACCATCGATTTGAGACAAGGCGGACTAAGATAAGATTTTTAATCTGGTTGTGACTGTGAAGACCTGACTGAAGAAGCAGTGGTTTTCCCAACATTGTCAAAATATGATGTAAATGCTTCTTGAACAGATGGAATACCCTCAACATCCACACCCCCAACTACAAGCCTTGGAGGGATAGAACGGGCCGGAAAAGACCGTTTGAAGATAGAAGTGATCACTTGCCAGTCTTTTTGAATATCTTTCCCACAATTCGAGAATTTTTTGGAATAATAAAGGAATTTAGCCTTCCGGCATAAAGAACTGAAAACATTCCTGTAGAGTTTGAATTGCTGAAGACGTGCAGCATTCAAAGATGGCTTTGCTGACTTAAAAGCCTTCCAGAGATTATTTTTTCTTCTCCAACTCTTTAGAAGACCAAGGGTCATCCATGGGTTAAGAGGAATAGATCTTTTTGACCTTGAAGTAGAGGAGGACAGAGCAGATACGTCAAAAATAGACTCCTTTACTGACTCATAAAAGGAATCAAACTTAGAACAAAAATCATTATCGTCACCAAAAAAATTCCATGTCTTCTCAGCTAAATGGGAACTAAGGCGGATCAATTCATTCAAGCCAAAGCTAAAAGAAGCTGAAGCAGATGCTGGTGTGTCCCTATTCAATGTTTTTTTAAGTATAAAACTCGAAAATACAGGAAAATGGTCTGAAATATCACTCACTACAACAGAATTCCGAACCAAATTAAGAGACGAAAAAATGTTATCAATTAAAGAGGCTGACGTATCAGTTACGCGAGTGGGAATACAAGTTGTAGGTAGAACCCCAGCAGTGAGCATATCTGAGAGAAAATCCATCGTAGTAGAGGAAGCCATGTCAATTAGATTTAAGTTAAAGTATCCCATTATTACAAGTTCACATGGACGTTTGCCTATTAAATCCAAGACCTCATCAAGGACTGAAGAAAAGAAGGGACGGATCCACTGGGAGATCTATAAACATTACCAATTATCAAAACCTTATTTTTTAATTTGATTTCTATAAACTGGGATTCAAAAACCCCTTCGTCATTCCTTGACAGATCGCTTTGAGCAACTATACAGAAAAATATCAGAAATATACATTGCTAGTCCACCCTTTGCCATCCTTCTGCGATTTAGTCTCTCCATTTTGTAAGCGGGTATATCTAAAAGCATTTCATTGCTAGAATTAAGAGAAGTCTCACATAATCCGATAACATCGGGTCGCCCATCAATAACTATCTGCCTCAACTGATCAATCGATGAGCATAGAACCTGGGTATTGAGTTGAAGGACCGAAAAATGATCATCTCGTCTGGTAGCCCACTTTAAATCAGAAAAATACTTACTATTAATTGATTGGGAAGTGTTTAGGGAATTTCTCTTAATTTGACCAATGGAATTATTAATAATACTCAAAACATCTAAGGGGTTTTCTTTGTAATTGAAGTAAACGCCCATCAAGGGAGTAAAAATCCCGAGAGCCCGAGTTAGAAAAATTCATAAAACTTAAGGAGACTGTGTATCAAACCTACGCCCCAACACACACAAAATAAAATAAATAAATAAAATAACCAAGAGGCTATAAATAACAACAAAAATAAATATAAATAAATAAATAAAATCACAATAATCGTACCAATAAGTAAGATACATATACATTTTATATTATTGAACAAATTAATAATAATAATTTCAGATAAATTTAGCGACTTCCTTAAATCACTAATCATACTACTCAGTTCCTGAAATAAAAAATAAAAAATATATAACGCTAAAGCTCTACTGCATTAATATACCCATGAGACCAATACAAGTAAAATCATTTTCAAGATAGCAAAGCATTAAAATCCCAAACTGACGCAATGACTTGTGAGAACAGGCATGTAACAAAAAAGAATAATTATTGAAATCCATAAATTTCATTGAAGTTAATTGGAACGAAAGTAAATCATTAGATAGATACGCACAAAGAAAAAAAAATAAGCAAAATATAAATAAAATACGCTGAATATATGAATGGCAATATAATAAACTTATCTAAAAAAAAAAAAACACACACAAAAAAAAATTATTCTTAAACACAATCGGATAGAGTATGAATTTTTCTAGTAACACTTTCACTGTTAGGCCTTGCCAGAATTTGCCCAAAATCAATCCAAACATTTCAATGTCCAATTTTTTCCTTAGTGGCATATAGGATTTCACGGCGCCTTTTTGTCAATACTTTCGATAGAAAAATTCCACTTGAAGCTAACCTGGCTTTTGCTTTGAAGACTTTCTTCGCTATATCACTATTCACAAATTTAACTAAAACAGGAGGGACTTTGTCGTTTAGGGACGCATCGGTTAAAGCAGGAGATATTTTGAATCTGTAGATATTCCTAATTTGGGCAACATTAATTACTGTCAGGTTCATTTTGTTTACGAAGACTTGCAGGATTGTTGATTGGAGGTCAGATCCGGACTGTTGCTTAACACCATGCAAAATTAGCGAATCAAGCAGCACTTCTTGTTCAAATGAATCTAGTTTCATCTCAATTTTCATGATTTTCTCTTCCTGATTTATAATTTGGTTGCAAAGAGTTTTCAGCGATTGTTCTATTTTTTCAAATTTTGGTTGATAATTAAGAGTAATCGCCTCATATATTTGACAAATAATGTCGTGGGATGATTGGCGGAAAGAATCAGCATCCGAAAATCTTTCATTAACCTTCTTAGTTATATTTTGCATTAACTCTCGCTTAGTTTTTTCTAGGTCAAGTTCTGTAGAAGTGATTTTATCCATCAACGAAGCACATTATCCTGTATTAGATTCCTTAATTGTTAATGCATTATATGTCTTGGAAAGGTATTTATAAATATCGGGCAAATTTTTCAATTCCTCAAATGCAGCCTTTACACCTGCAGTCTGTTTTGTTGAAGTTCGGCTAACGCTTGGATTATATTCTGCCAAGTTGCCTTAAACAAGTCTGTATTCATCATACGTCCCATAGCAAAATACCAAATATGATGGCTTTCCTTTGCTATCCTTGGACACTTTTATTATCTTTACTGGCCAATGAGGATAATTTTTGAAGTTAGCTAACGCGATATCAAACTCTTTAAATGCAGGCATTTCCTATTAAGGAGAGGACAAAAGTAAAAGTAACTTATCTTTATGTAAGTTAAGAACCTTAATGAAAAATTTAGTTGAAATAATGTTCGAAAGATTCCATAATATATATCCGAAATATTCTATATAATCCACTAATATCAGTCTATTTAAATATGATTTGAAAAAAACTACGTTTTCTAAAGAGTTAAAGAGGCTGAGTTACAAGGTAGAACCTTAAAACGTACAGGGATTAGGAGGCACAGTTGGGGGGCTGCCGCCCCCAAACCCTCGCTTTCGCAGCCTTTAAATAAAAAAAAAATTTTTTAAACTGAAAGTAAGGAACGACATTAAATCTTAAAATGAACAGAAATTATTCCGTATATGAAAGGGGCTGTGCCCTCCTCAACGCCTCACTCTTTACGCTAAAGTTTGACTTTCTCACAATTCTTTTTTTTAAACAATAAAAACATTAGCGTAAAGAGCGAGGCGTTGAGGAGGGCACAGCCCCTTTCATATACGGAATAATTTCTGTTCATTTTAAGATTTAATGTCGCTCCTTACTTTCAGTTTAAAAAACTTTTTTTATTTAAAGGCTGCGAAAGCGGGGGGGATTGAATTTATCAAGTATTTTGGGCAATCGGTTGCATCAAGACTGGGCTGGGTAATTGTAGACAGAGACTGTAGGCAGAGGCTTCTCTATTGTTATCCTTTTTTTTGTAAAAATGCTATTTCAAATGCTGAATAAATTGATACAAATTTCATGGTCTTTAAGTGATTTTCCTAATATAACAATGTGCCCAATATAAAAGGACGAACATAACACTCATGATTTTATGACAGAGCAAAAACTAACGTTTCAAGCCATTCCTGGGACCACACTTGTCTTTGAGTGTTTAAGATTTTTTATTAAAGCATTTAAGATCTAAAATATAACCAAGAACATTAGATGGCACACTCAAATATAGGCATAGAAAATTACTCAATCCACTAAACTTCACAGTCTTTTTTTTTTTTTAACCATTGTGTAAAAAGAGAATTAAATTATACAAAGAAATTCACGACGACAATCAGCATAGGTACTTACTCGGGGAGTTGTGATAAGACGGGTAATTACTGGGGCCATTAGTGAGCATAGGCAGTGAGGTTGAGGGGCGTAAGCCATACGAAGGATTTGAGTTACTCTGACTAGTATCTACACTTTCTTTCTTTCGAGGAGGTTTACCATTCTTGTCTTCTATTTGAACCTGGTTCCGACTTTCCAAGGATAAAGAAAAGCCAATATTTTCAAGCGTGTGATTCAGGTGCTGGTCGAGATTGATCTGAAATCGAAATGTGAGGCTATATCCGAATTATGAAACACCAATAAAATAACGGGACAACCATGTTGTCATACTTGTAGGAGAAAATGTATTTCATAACTCTAGTTCTGGACGATCAGCATCCTAATGAAACTGACTAGGGGAAACATTTGCTTTAAAGACGGTGTTTTTTTTTAAGTTTTGCACTTAAGCTAGGTCAATAAAGCTGTGAGGAGTTAGCCTGAATGCCAAATCCTAAGTACTTCCAAAAGTTAACACTGTTATAGGACTAGTTACCCTCCGATCATTTTGACTCTCAAAAAGGGCACTGGAATTTCTGATTTCCAATAAAATGAGCCCCCTCCAAAGTTTATATCATCACCCTTTCCATTTAATCCTTATATGCCCCCGGGCATCTAAAACTTCCAAAAGCTTAATAGAGATAGCCCAAAAGCTACTTCATCGGAGTCACCTTAGCTAAAAACTTCATTTAGAGGAATTACAGATCCCCCTCTTGAGCAACAAGGAAAATAGACCTTTCTCATGGGAAGCAGTGACCTGTCTTCTATATTTTTTTTTCTTCACCGCTAGTTGGGAACTGAAAAATCGTAGAGAAATGTTTAAGGGCTCATTTGAAGGCTAATTTTATATCTATGCTCTTTTTGTAAACAACTCTCATATTTTATCATCTAACAAGCTCAACTGCTTGCTTTACTTCTATCTATGACTATAAAATTTACAGTAGTTATTTATTTTATAATTATTAGTAGTTATAATTAAATTATAAAATTCATTAGTAGTTATTTATGGTATAAAAAACTACTTTAAAGCAAAGCAACATCATTTGTCTACATACACTTTGCTTTCACTATTTGCTTTCTAATTTCAAAATCTCCCACTTAACTAGACTATTCGACAAACTACTACTACTATTACAAACAACTCACCGCAGCACTAAGCCGCCTGAGGCCAACAGAGCTACGCATACCCCTCCTCCATCCCAATCTATTCAGAGACTCCCTTTTTACCCCCTCCCAGGAAGTTCCCATTTCCTTCAAATCTTTCTTTATGACGTCCTCCCACCCCAGACGAGGACAACCTGCTTTCCGTTTAGCCCTAGACGGTTTACAGAAAAGGACAATCTTTGGCAATCTGTCATCCTTCATCCACGCAACGTACACTAGCCACTTCAACCTTTCTTTCATTATAGCCCTAGAAAGCGGTATTGAACCAAATTTTTCGTAGAGCCTACTGTTTGAAATACGGTCAGTCGGTCGGGTAACCAGAACAACCCGTAAGCAATTTCTCTGGAAAACATCTAGCAAGTTTTCATCTGCTTTACGGAGCACCCATGCTTCAGAGCTATATTTGACCACTGTCATCACTGTAGCTTATAATATTCTAATCTTGGTTTGCGGACTGCTCTGCCTATTCTTCAAATCTTTTTTTAACTGTAAAAAAACACCCTGAGTCTCGGTTATTCTACTTTTAACATCTTCACTGCCCCCATCGTCTTTACTAATAATGCTACTAAGGTAAGTAAAGCTGCCCACCTGATCAATCTTTTCGTTACCCAACGTCGCCTTTTCATCTTCACTTATTCCAAGCCTTAGTGACTTAGTCTTCTTAAGATTAAAGTTCAAACCTATTTTAGCACCCTGAACTCGCAAAACCTCTAAAAGTTCATTCTTTTTGCTCATACTTTCATTTAGGATGCTTAAATCATCAGCATAATCTAAGTCCAGGAGACTTTTTCCTCCCCATTTTATTTCGTGGTCTCCCATTTCCTTTCCTGTGTTCCTTAAGACAAAGTCCATCAAAATAATCTATACAAAAGAGGATAGAAAACAACCCTGCTTAACTCCTTATTTAATACAAAACCCGCTTCTAACCTCATTTCCTATCTTAACCATAGCAGTGTTACTCTCGTATTCAGCACTAATCACTTTAATGCAATTGTCTGGTATACCATACAAGGATAAGACCTTCGTTAAATCTCTTCTATCAGCTGAATAAAATACTGGCTCATAATCTCTAAAACTAATAACCAAAGGTGTTTTGACAACTCAGGCATTTCTCAATTATTAACCTAAGAGTGAAAATTTGGTCGACACATCCTCTACCTTTTCTAAAACCGCACTGTTCTTCTCTTAAAAATTTGTCTGCAGCATCTCTCGGTCTAAAAAGTATCATATAGCTAAGTAATTTGCTATCTATAGAGATCAGACTAATGCCTCGATAATTACTACACTCACTCTTATCACCTTTCTTATAAAGTGGCTTAATTAAGGTTTTCCTCGTTAGGTACTTCCCCTTTTTCAAAAATCATATTCTTAATCTTCAGTAACTTATTTCTAATCTCAGAACCACCATATTTAAGAAAATTATTAACCACATTATCAGCAGCTGGAGCCTTATTATTTTTCAATCCTTTTAGTACTGTCGCTAATTATTACTCACAAAACAAATCTTCCTTCACATCCAACGAATGACAGTTCAATTGAACAAACCGTTCGACAAACAAGTTCAACAAATGCCATTTCAGTTACGAGATGTTCATAAGTCACAGCTGCAAGACACAATATGCTTTGGCAGCAAATCCTTAAGAACACGAAATTTTTGAATAAAACACCAAAGGTTTCCCAATTATGTTAACTTAAGTTAGCATCATTCCTTAATAGAACGTAGAAAGCGAGGAATAAATTGGAATGGTACTTCATACATATATATATATATACATATATATATATATATATATATATATATATATATATATATATATATATATATATATATATATATATATATATATATATATATATATATATATAATATATATATATATATATATATATATATATATATATATATATATATATATATATATATATATATATATATATATGCTACTACTACTACTACGAACAACTCACCGCAGCACCAAGCCGCTTATATATAAAACACATATGTAGCATAGCACATAATAGCATTATATAGCATATATAATAGTGGACCTCTTCGAGAGAGTTTCAATTTGGTTTGATGCTAACTCTCCTACCTTAAATGTTTCTGAAACTAGTTTTTTCTCGTATATCTCAGGCTTTTCCTCAACTGTCAGAAATTTATATATCCAAAGGCTTTATTAGTAGACCAAAGGAGGGCTATGTCCGTTTCCTAGGTATTCTCCTAGATGAAAATTTATCTTTTAAACGCCATATTGATTTGGTTAAAGTGAAGGTATGCAGAAACCTCGGTATTCTAAGAAAATTCAAACATATTTTTCCAGGACCAATTCTAAAAATCCTATTTCATAGCTTAATTCATTCTTATGTTTCCGATTGCCCAGTCATATGGATGTCTACTTTCCCTTCTTTTCTCAAGCCGCTTTCGAATACTTACGATAAAGCTATAAATCTTATCCAGGATGTAAATCGTTCGGCAACTAAACCGCTACTTGATATTTAAAAGACTTTATATTCTTTTCTGTACGTCTTCCACTTTTCTTCAGCTCCATGGTGATATTCCTAAGTCCCTTGGATTTACGTCTTCTTTTGTATCTGATCGGTCAAATTATCAGCTCCGTAGTTCTCTAAATATCCAAATTCGGCGTACACCAACAATAAGATCCGATTTTAATCCTTTTGTTGCACGTCATTTGACATGGAACACCCTTCCCGATTCGGCTCCAGAATGCCACTCGTTTGGCACCATCAAAAGACTAGTAAATTTTTTTGTTTTCTTGTGATTAATTTTCCTTACTTTTGCCTGACTAAATTTTTAATCTTTCCTGAATACAATTTACTTTATAGTTTTTATTTATTTATTTATATTTTCTTTTCTTCTCCTTTTACTCTTATTTCTGTGACTGTGAGCATAAGTGGTTTTTTTTTTGCCTTATGCGCAGCCTTTCTCGTGGCTTACTTTTGTGTTTTGAATGGTTGGCAATAGTTTTTCATTTAATTGTTCTTCTGTTTCTTTTCTTTCTTTTTCTGTATAATCTGATTGTGACTAGTAGATTGTAGAAGGGTATGAAGTCACCTTTTTGATTTGAGAATAATAAGCAGAGAAATGAATTATGTTATGTTTTATTGATGTTTGATTTGTTTTTTTTCTTCTTTTTTGTCTCAGTAATTGGCTATTGTTGTCTGAGTTTGTGATCCGTATATACTCCCATAACTACAGGCCAAGGAGCCTTTGGGGGGACTAGCACAGTGTAATATTGTATGTGTATTGATAATGAATAAAATCTTATCTTAATAACTTAATATAACTTGCACTCATAGGAACCAAACTCTTATTCATTTCCTAAATAGATCCACGGTCCTTTCCCCTAAAGAAGACTTGGCTGAAAAATTCGGATGCATGAATATCTTGAATTTATATCTGACTAGTGTTGGACAATATTAGATATCAACATCGGAAAGAATATTTGAGTATTTTCAGCGTTTTCTGGTGTCTACTGATGGACATCCAGTAGAAGAAATCTAACACAGAAGGTTGTTTCACAAATGGCCGAGAAGAAGAAGAATAATATCTTCAATCTATTGATTCATACATGCTGATACAAAGCATTGATAGCTGTAGCCATTGACATGACCTGTTCTAAAACCTAAACAACGTTTAGTGAGTGCAGACTCTCAAATGTTGCTGAACACCTCCGAAAGGCTTAACTAGATAAAATGCCTTCTAGGCTTGTAGGCTTTGTTCAGATCACACTCGTCACAATTGCCACATACTTCGATCAACGGTTCACGAAATTGTATGTTTCCTACATGGATTCAGCCTTGCTGGAATATGTATCAACACATGCAAGTGCCGTGACAGTTCCTGTGATTCAGCCACTACAGAATCTAGCCGTTTTGTGGGGATCACATGACTAAATTTCACTAGTCAATACAAGGTAGGCTTCACTAGCAGCCGCATTTGTCACAGCTCTCCAGATTTTGAGTAAACAATTTTTAGTTGCAAGAGAAACTGATCTAATCAAGTCGTAAAAGTCTCGTAATATGGCCCACAGAAATACCTATGTGAAGTAATCATAAAATTAATGTCTATATTAACCACCAGAGAACCTTCTGAGAGAGGATTTTAAGCCTGATCAGCTAATCAAACAGTTCGTGGTACTTAACTGTAAGTAGGGAGCGACTGGGCCCAATAGCAACTGAAACTCTAAAATACAGAAATTTGTTAACATAGATACATCAAAAGGATTAACTTTTTATGCTGATTCCAGATATATCAAATTCATCAAGTTTAATGTACCCATCAAAAGCTACGAGCCTACAAAAGTTGCAAGATCTTCCAGAAATGGCGGAAACACCCCTAAAAAGTCAAGGAATTTTAATGAAAATTGTACGATGAAAATTAACATATCACAGAACCCTATTATAATTGTTTCTAGCTTCAATCTGGAAAAACTATTCGAACGGAAATTAAGGTTCTAGTTCCTCATTTTGTAACCAAAAAAAATTTGAGGGCAACAAAACGCCTCTCCCCTGCCTCCCATGCTCCTTTTTTCTCAAGCCATCCGATCAAAATTTTGAGATAGCCATTTTGATCAGTATAGTTGAAAAGTCTAATGATTATTCCTCTGGGGAAGACATGACCCCAGACAGGCCGTGGGAAAGGGTTGTAAGTTATGAAAATTGCCTAGTAATTACATATAGTGTTTATTATTGGGAAACAGACATTTTTTTAGACATCTTCGCCAATTCAATTTTACATGTGGATATATTCAGGAGAAATTGCACGAGGAAAATTTTCGAGGGAGGGGGGAGCAATTTTGGGGGGATTTTTCCGCAGGAGAAAATTCTCCATTGGAGAACTTTCCATGAGAGAATTTACAGGACAAATTTTCCACAGAGGGAAGATTTCTGGCATGGTTTGAAAAACGATTAGAAATAAAAAAAACAAGTTTTTTTTTAAAATGAAAGTAGACTAAAAAGAATTTTCCAGGCGGAATTGCCCGCAAAAAATTTTTTTGAGGGTAATTTTTGACAGGGATGGAACTTTCTGGGGGAAGGGAGATCTTACGCGGAAAAAACTTTCCAATGAGGAATTTTTGTGGGGGTTGGATTTTCCATGTAGGGAAAAGGCAGATTTGCCTTTTTTTTTGGGGGGGGGGGGGGGGAATTTTCCAAGGGGAGCATTTTCCGTGGGGAGGGAAGTCTCGGGATGGGAAGTTTTAAAGGTAAACTTTAGACTAGGGAATTTATAAGAATTCCTATATGGAGTTCTTTTTATTTGAAAGCACCCAAATATAATTTTCAAAGGGGTTAAAATCATTTGAGATATTTTTCCGTGGGAGGGGGATTTTCCGCGGGAGAAATTCTCAATGTGGGAGTTTTCCAGAGGAAAAAAACTTCTCATTGGGACATTAGGAGGGGATAGTTTCTTGGAAAAATTTTTCACAGATGGAGGATTTCCGGCATGATTTGAAAAACGATTAGAAAAAAAGTCTTTTTTCAAATGAAAGTAGGCAAAAAAGAATTTTCCAGGTGGTATTGTCCACAAGAAATTTTCTGGCGGGAATTTAAAGCAGGGATGGAATTTTCTGGGGGAAGAAGGATCTTACGCGGGGGGAACTTTACAGTAGTTTTCGTGGGGATGGGATTTTCCATAGAGGGAAGAGGCAGATTTTCAACTATTATTTGAAAAACGATCAGAAAAAAAATCAACTAAGAGTAAGGAACTAAGGATCAACACTCAAACTTAAAACGGACATAAATTTTCCTGTATATGAAGCGGGATGTCCCCTCTTCAATGCCTCGCTCTTTACACTAACTTTTGACTTTCGTCCCAATTTGTAAAGAAAAACTGAAAGACATGGGCAGTTTAATTAGAGCAAGAACTTCTTTTTAAATACAAAAAACTTTGGCGTGAATAGCGAAGTATTGAGGAGGGGTTACCCACTCATACACGGATTAGTTTCTGTTCTCTTAAGTTTTAATGTTGCTCCTTGCTTTCACTTGAAACATTTTTCTTTTTCATTTCTTTTTTTTATCACTGAAGGGCAGAACCAATTCTCAAGGGAAAGTATTGAGATGTTACTGATTTTGGATAACCAAAAATAGCCAGTAGTTTATTTTAGTAGCCCGAGTAATTTCAAATCTGGGTTTTTGTGATATTGATTCATATAATCGCATTTTTTTGTATTTTATTATAGTTTAGAAAAATTTGTGCAAAAACCTCTTTAATTACAATTTTTTTTATCGAAATTTGTCAAAATTAAGAGTTAACCTGAGCAAAAACTGATCTGAAATATCGAAATCGATATATCGAAAGTAAAAATATCGATACATCGTTTAATCAAATTATCGCCCAACACTATCTGACTTGAAAATTTCAACCCCAAATTCCCTAAAAAAAAAGCAACGACCTCCCCCCCCCAAAAAAAACAACTTAAAAACAGCCATGATACTCACGGTTTTTCTAGCCTTGTTATTATATTATTTGATAAAAAGTAGCAAGTTAGTTTGCCAGAAGCTTGGAGTCACTGCACTTGGCAAGTATTTTCAGTTTCGCAAAACAAAAACCAGGCATGAGTTAAAACAAATTTGATGCGAGATACGAGAAAAAGGGGGAAAATCTTATTCAATTTCCCACAAAACCAGCCATCAAGGAAAAAGGATAGCAACTACGACAAATTTTTCGCTCTCATTGGTACTGCACTACAGCCAAAGGTTACTGCACCTTATTGTCGAACTACCAACATAAGACTAACAATAATAAACTTACCGATAAATAAACATCAGACCTCTTTTGAAGAATTAACTGAAAAGAGCTCGATTCATATTCAAATCTGTCTCCAACTTCTTCAAACAAATCAGAAACTTTTCTAGTGCCATCTAAGACGATTTCTGTTTTCTTGATATCGCTGCTATTGCTGCTAAAATTTCGAACTATGCAGAGAACACGCAAATCAATCCCATCATTGGACATTGTCTGAAAGAAATAGAATTGTTGATGTTGATATTAGGGTCTCGTTACGAATATCCTAAGGTGAGAAAAAGACTCATTACCCTGCCAAGGCTCTGAAGGGGCTAACCCTAGAGTCATAAGCAAACACAAGCAGACAGTTTGAACAGAGCCAAAATCCAGTTTGAGGGTTTACAAGGAACCGTAACCTGAAATTTACCAAAAGTGTAGAGAAAACCAAATTCCATTTTTTTTTTTGTGTAAAAAAAAGTTTTGACAATAAACCTTGCATCTTCAACACGAGTAGGCTTAATAGCTAGGCTTATAAGTTAGTCTTTTTGAGCTTTAGTATTGTAGCGAAGTATATTAGTCGCTATGGAGCATATCAATTTGTCAGATAAATCCAAAAGATTCAACATTTGAGATATTGCAAACATCCCAAGAAACATTTTTTGTATTTACTATTCAAATCACAGTTTATAGAATTAGCAGTATGATCATTCCCTATCTCACCCAATATAAAAACCCGGACCGAGGTGCGAGTGCTCCAGAGAACGTTTTTGCAGATATAAACATAAGCGACATCAGATCTTTTCACGGGTAGACAAGTCAGATTTCTCTCGGACGCAAAACTTGGCTTCAACGTTGGAACACTAATTTTGAAGAAACTAATTTTAAAATTAATTTATTCCAATAAATACATGAAAATCGGTAATTAGTAAAGCAATGTTATTATTAGATGTTTTTAGGAATATATATATATATATATATATATATATATATATATATATATATATATATATATATATATATATATATATATATATATATATTATATATATATATATATATATATATATATATATATATATATATATATATATATATATATACTATATATACTATATATAGTATATATATATATATATATATATATATATATATATATATATATATATATATATATATATATATATATATATATATATATATATATATACTATATATATTTTATACACTACGAAAACTTTACGAAAAAGAAATTTTTTTTTAAAGAAAAGTAAAGGCCATATTAAACTTAAGATCAGTAGAAATAAAATTTTCTGAAAGTTCCCTAAGAATTTTACGAAAAACACTTCTTAATAGACGTTTGGTATTTTCTTGGATAGGGCTATTATGGCAACTTTTACCACAGTAACCAATAATTAGAACCCAAGTCCTAAAATTGGTCTCAATCAGGAACCCTTATCGCTATCTAAATTCAAAAAGTGCAAAGATTTCCAAACAGAGGTGTTTATTGTTTAAAGTTCAGGAAAGGTCTGCCCATTTCATACGAAAATACTGATTGAAAACGAAAGTAGTCTTATCTAGAAAAAGAATATCGTATAAAATAAAACTCCCCACGGGAAAAAAAAAATGATCCCCCCTCCCGTTGCAGCGCCAGAGGGGGGGGGGGCGAAGGGTGCCCCCCGCTAGGAGTCTAAAGTAGCGTAATTTACCTAATTAACGCAAGTTTGCATTAATTAAACTTGCTTCTAACGTAAGTTTGTCGGATCAACCTATTTTGCGCCCCTCCCTACAAAAATCCTGGATCCGCCCCTGAAACCATCACACCTACTCCACCAGTTATTAGAAGAAGAAAAAATTCCTTATTTTCACCAATTTCATCCGCCCCCCGCCCCCTTTTTATAAAATCCTACATAGGCCGATCAGTTGAGCCACTGTATGTAAATAATAGATTAAGTCATAATTTGTATATAAATTAAGTCATACCTGTGAGATGGGACACTTGAAAACCACTTGGCTGGCTCACCAACTTTTTTTCTGCTTTCGCAATTACGAAAAATGCACTTTGTAACCATTTCTCATTGACTGACGAAAACACACTAACCCGCTAATGCAGAAATAAGTGGGTGGAGCTTTTTGTTCGCACGGAGAATGAAGACCAGGAATGATCTGCGATAAACTTACTGGATAATTCTATAAACTGTGATTCAAATTGTCAGTTCTTTTTTTGTAAATTCAGGTGTTATTATCTACAAGGTATTTCAATACTCTTAGTGGGGAATAAACGGCCTTATCTACGTAGCCAAATCTAAGAAGAGGTATGTAGTACCAGGTTTGAGACCTCCTCTACATTTTTATTGCATTAAAATAAGCAACTTCTGATTATACAATGGACGAAGGACATTTTTTTAGGTTACATTCCACTCCCTAGTCTAAGCTAGGAACGTGTGCTCGATCTGATGAACCGTACACACCATCAACCGATGCCTACTAGGTAAATAAATTATAATTCAAGACCTACAATGCACCCAATCTATTAAACATGGAAGACATTTTATGCTGTCGAGGCCAAATCATTCTGGCAAGTGGTTTTCATTTAAGCAATCTCTAGAAAACAGAGCCAAATTCCAGAAAAAACTCAGACGTTCTGCGTCCATTCGTAAATCCTAAACTTTTCGGGAAACACTGTCATCAAACAAATCTGGCTCTAACGATAATTGATTAAAATAATAAATAAATAAATTATAGTGGTTTCCTAAGTAAATATAAAATAAAAGTGACCAGATTAGAAACTGTTATCATAGGCAGCGGAATAGCGCTGCCTAAGTAAAGAGCGATGTGAGCACAATGTATTATTTATTTTTTTGGTGTAGACCTGGGCACTTCGTATCAAAGGAGCTGTCGTAGATGCTTCGAAAAGAGCTCATTCAATTGGATGTTGAAAGGCTAGTGCCCTTTTTAATAGTAAAAAGTGATTGGAGGGTAACTAGCCCCCCTCCCACGCCCGCCAGTTCCCCAAACATACCCAATCAAAATTTTGAGATTGCCGTTTTGTTCCACGTAATTGAAAGGTCCGTAAATTATGTCTTTAAGGATGACAACCCCCCACATCCCTCAGGGCAAGGGCTATAAGTTATACCTTGGGGGCACATAAAGTATATACTGAAAGAGTGACCGTAAAAACTCTGGAATGGGCTCATTTGATTGGAAATCAGATTTTCTAGTGCGCTTTTTAAAATTCAGAGACATCAGAGGGTAGATACCCCCCACCTACCACACCTCGTATTTTCCCGAAATGCATCTGATAGAAATTTTTAGATGGCCAATACCCTTTTTAATAGTCAAAAATGATCAGAGGGCAACTAACCCTCCTCCCACGCCCACCATTTCCCCAAACACATCCAATAAAAATTTGAGATAGCTATTTTGTTCAAAGTAATTGAAAAGTCCCTGAAATTATGTCTTTGAAGATGGCAACTCCTCCACAGCCCTCAAGGCAAGAGTTGTAAGTTATGCCCTGAATGCATATAAGGTATATATAGAAAGGGTGATTCGTATTTACTTTGGAGGGGGCTCATTGGATTCGTAATCAGAAGCTCTAGTGTCCTTTTTAAGACTCAGAGTGATCGGAGGGTGGATACCCCTCCCCCACCTCACATTTTCCCGAAATGTATCTGATAGAAATTTTGAGACGACCATTTGTTGCCGAAAGAAACTTCGAAAACAGATAATTCAATTTGAAATTGAAAAAATCAGTGCCCTTTTTAATAGTCAAAAGTCATTGGAGGGCAACTAACCCCCCTCCCACGCCCACCATTTCCCCAAACACATGATCCAATAAAAATTTAGAGATAGCCATTTTGTTGAACTTAGTTGAAGGGTCTGGAAATTTTTTCTTTGAGTATGACAACCCCCCCCCCCCACAGCCCACAGGGCAAGGGTTGTAAGTTATGCCCTGTGGGTATATAAGGTATATATATATATATATATATATATATATATATATATATATATATATATATATATATATATATATATATATATATATATATATATATATATATATATATATATATATAAAGATGATCGTATAAACTTCGGAGGGGGCTCGTTGTATTGGTAATCAGAAGTTATACCCTTTTTAAGATTCAGAGTGATCAGAGGTTGGATAATCCACCCCAAACCCCCCCGCCCCCAAACGTCGTCTTTTCCAGTAATGCATCTCATTAATGCATCTAAAGTTTTATTTAGAAATTTTTAGATGGCCATTCATTGTCTTAAAAACTAGTAGGCAACAATCCCCCCCCGCGCCCATCCAATCCCAAAGCAATGCCCTTTTTAAGACTCAGAGTGATCGGAGGGTGGATACCCCCCCCCTTCAAATCCTCCGTTTTCAGATTCAGTTTTGGGATTCATTTTCCAGTTCGCGAAAAAAGGTCTTGAGGCCTTTCTAGCCAGAAACACTTTCTACTAGGGGACTAGATTCGCTTTACAAGTCGATCCAATTAGCCAGCTTCGGTTTCCAGCTCACGAAAAAAGGTCTTGAGGCATTACTAGCCAGAAACACTTTCAACTAGGGGACTAGATTCGCTGTCCAAATCGACCCAATAAACTAGATTCACTTTCCAGCACGCGAACCATTTAGGCATAACCTACCTAGTTAGTTGTTCTGGATGATAATAATGTCATACAATGTCGTTTGCTACAATGAATTAATGTCGTGGTTTCTAAGTATAGCACAAAATTGACAACGCTGTCTTTCCTTTTTGTGTTCTTATTTTTTAGTTTTTCAGAGTTTGTATACTCTCAGGAGGGATTTTACAAATGGTAAGGTCAAGGTCCAGAACTAGATTTGGACCGCACCTAATTCCAGCCCTTTTTCTAGATAGGTTTAGAAACTGAATTCATTGTGAAGGTTTAATTGAGTTAATTTTCTTTTGCGAAGTTACTATTGTTGTGATATTGTTAATAGAATGTCAACTAAATTGGTTTTTTCCCTTTTGTTTTAATCATGACAAAAAAATTGGAAACCTCAGCAAAGATATTAATAAAAGAGATGATGAAAGAAGAAATCAATAAAAGATTAAAGAAGAAATCAATGATGGGCGTTAAATATTTCACCCGTAGCTTATTCAACCTTCCAAAGGAGCAAACAAAAAAGTATGATGCAAAAGAAGGGATAATTAAATCACAAACAATTAAAGAAGGCACAAACACACAGGCACAAACACAAACAATTAAAAGTATAGCACAAACACAAACAATAAAATACGTTAAAAGTAGCACAAAACGATGATAGAACAAGGTTTAAAAGTATCAGCGCGCTCTTTTAGCATGCCACTAGTACAGGTCATACATGTTTTTGTGATTGTTCCCATTTCGTAAGAAGATTAAATAAAAAAAAACAAGTTTTTTTTTACTGAAAGTAAGGAGCGACATTAAAACTTAAAACGAACAGAAATTATTCCGTATATGAAAGGGGCTGTCCCCTCCTCAACGCCTCGCTCTTTACTCTAAAGTTTTTTATTGTTTAAAAAAATAGAGCTGTGAGAAAGAGTCTTACTTTAGTGTAAAGAGCGAGGCGCTAAGGAGGGGACAGCCCCTTTCATATACGGAACAATTTCTGTTCGTTATAAGTTTTAATGTCGCTCCTTACTTTCAGTTAAAAAAAACTTGTTTTTTTATTTAATCTCTGAATATTTTTGGATTAATGAAGGGTTGATTTCGGCTCACCGTACATGAATAATTAAAACAAAATTTGCATACTAATTTTACTTTTATTCGGTTAAATGGCTTTCTCGAAAGTTATTTAATTTTATTTACGAACGTTTTTATTAATAATAAATATACGTAACTTACGAATTAACTTACGTAACGAACTTCTATATTCATATATTTTTAATACGTATATTAGGGGGTTCGTCCGTATTAAACTCGCTTTCATTCAGTGAACACCTAGCTTAAAACGGATATTTTATAGTCTCTGAACAATAAAGAACTGGTTTGTTCAACTAAACGTATTAGGACACAGGTGAAATTTATTGCGCCATTGACTTTTCTTGAGTAAACCTACTACCAGCTAATTTATCTGTGTTCCCCTTTGGTGCCAAATAATTGGTATTGAAATAGACAGAAATTAGTAAATTTTATAGATTATTTTGAATATATATTATTACATCTTTGGAGCATTTTTCTAGCTAAATTTTTACTTAAGGTTCTTTACTTAGATAAAGATAAATTGTTTTTACTTTTTTCATATCTTTAATAGGAAATGCCTGCATTTAAAGAGTTTGATATCGCGTTAGCTAACTTCAAAAATTATCCTCATTGGTCAGTAAAGATAGTAAAAGTGTCCAAGGATAGCAAAGGAAAGCCGTCATATTTGGTATTTTGCTATGGGACACATGACGAATACAGACTTGTTGAAGCCAACTCGGCAGAATATAATCCAAGCGTTAGCCGAACTTCAACAAAACAGACTGCAGGTGTAAAGGCTGCATTTGAGGAATTGAAAAATTCACCCGATATTTATAAATCCCGTTCCAAGACACTTAATGCATTAACAATTAAGGAATCTAATACAGGAGAATGTGCTTCGTTGATGGATAAAATCACTTCTACGGAACTTGACCTGGAAAAAACTAAGCGAGAGTTACTGCAAAATATAACTAAGAAGGTTAATGAAAGGTTTTCGGATGCTGATTCCTTCCGCCAGTCATCCCACGACATTATTTGTCAAATATATGATGCGATTACTCTTGATTATCAACCAAAATTTGAAAAAATTGAACAATCGCTGAAAACTCTTCGCAACCAAATTATAAATCAAGAAGAGAAAATCAAGAAAATTGAGATGAAACTAGATTCATTTGAACAAGAAGTGCTGCTTGATTCGCTAATTTTGCATGGTGTTAAGCAACAGTCCGGATCTGACCTCCAATCAACAATCCTGCAAGTTTTCATAACCAAAATGAACCTGACTGAAATTAATGTTGCCCAAATTAGGAATATCTACAGATTCAAAATATCTCCTGCTTTAACCGATGCCTCCCTAAACGACAATGTCCCTCCTGTTTTAGTTAAATTTGTGAATAGTGATATAGCGAAGAAAGTCTTCAAAGCAAAAGCTAGGTTAGCTTCAAGTGGAATTTTCCTATCGGAAGCATTAACAAAGAGGCGACGTGAGATCCTATATGCCGCTAAGGACAGATTTGGTCATATAAATGTTTGGAATTATCGTGGGCAAATTTTGGCAAGGCATAACGGTGAAAGTGTCACTAAAAAAAAAATTCATACTCTAGCCGACTGTTTTTAATAATAATTTTTTTTTTGTTTTTTTTTGTGTGTGTTGTTTTTTTGTTTTTTTTTTAGATATTTTTTGTATCTTGACATTCATATATTCAGCGTATTTTATTTATCTTATGCTTATTTTTTTTCTGTGTGTGTATCTGTCTAATGATTTACTTTAGTTCCAATTAACTTCAATGAAGTTTATGGACTTCAATAATTAATCTTTTTTGTTACATGCCTGTTCTCACAAGTCAGTGCGTCAGTTTGGGATTTTAATCCTTTGTTATCTTGAAAATAATTTTACTTGTATTGGTCTCATGGGTACATTAATGCAGTGGAGCTTTAGTGTTATTTATTTTTTATTTCAGGAACTGAGTAGTATGATTAATGATTTAAGAAAGTTACTAAATTTATCTGAAATTATTATTATTAATTTGTTCAATAATGTAAAATGTATATGTATCTTACTTATTGGTATGATTATTGTGATTTTATTTATTTATTTATGTCGTTATCCTTTGGTCTGGTGAGTTTGGTCGCGGAGCGGATCTACCATCCACCGTAAGTAAAATGATTAATTCTTTTAGTGACCAGGGTGATGTTAACTCTTTGGGGGAACGTTTTGTTGAGTTACAAAATAATCCTTTAGATATAGAAAGTATAATTAATAATTCAGTTGGAAGTAGAAATAGGAATTATAATGATCCTAAATCAGTTATTGAAAGTAAATATGTTTCGCAATTAAGTGGTTCTGCCTCTTCTAAACAAGATGGTATTTTCTCTGTGCTTCACCTAAACATTCAGGGACTTTGTTCCTCTTTTGATGAGCTGAAACGGATCGTCAGTGGGGGAACTCCGGATGTTATTGGTTTATGTGAAACTTTCCTGGATTCAAAAAGGATATGCTTTTAGATATCCAAAGATTTAGGATGGAGAGGATGAACCGGAAACAGATGGCGAAAGGTGGCCTTGCCCTGTATATTGCCAATCATCTTGTACATAATTTCCGAAGTGATTTAAGTAGAAATGAGGAAGGAATCTTTTAATCTCTTTTTATTGACATTAATTCAGTTTGTAAGGATTTAGTAGTCGGTTTGGTTTACAGATCCCCTTTTGGATCTACTCGTTCGTTTATGAAAATTCTGGAAGAGGTTTTGGACTTAGTCCAAAAGCATCCTTGCGAGCTAATCCTTATGGGGGATTTCAACCTTAACCTGCTGTATCAAAATTCTGCTTCGGCTGCAGATTTTTTGTCAATGATGCTTTCTGCGGGAACTCTACCCTCAGTTTGTATACCAACCCGAGTTACTGAGACGCATGCATCACTTATTGATAGTATTTTTTCGTCACTATATGTCTTAGATAATTCGGTGATGGTTAGTGATATTTCTGATCATTTTCCTGCTATTTCACGATATAGGACTGCTGATCGATCGCAGTGTAAAGCTTCGCCATCTAATCTCCCATTTTTCCGTTTTGGTGTCAGTGAGATCAGTCTACTTAAATCTCGTTTGACTGATCAGCCTTGGGATAGTTTGGATTCTGAATCTGATTTTAACCGCTCTTTTGATTTCTTTTATGATTCAGTAAAAGATGGTATCCTAGAAGTTTGCCACCAGAATCCAAAGCCTCATACCTCGAAAAGGAGAGTACTGCTGAATCCGCGGATGACTCCAGGTCTCCATAAAAGCTGGAAAAGGAAAAATTATCTGTGGAAACTATACAAGGCTTCGTCATCTGCTTCTCATCATCAGCGGTTCAAGACTTATAGGAATATATTTAATTCTCTCTGTCGGAAGGCCAAGTCTCAGTATTATCACAGGAAATTTTCTGAATGTGGAAATGATGTTGGGAAGACATGGAAAATTATTAATTCTGTACTTAAACCTACTCCCCCTCCGCCTTCAGTTCAAACAACGCTGATAGTTGACGGTAAAATTGTCCAAGGAGAAGAAAATGTTCAGTTAGAGCTTACGTCTTATTTTGCTAATATAGGAAAAATGACTGCTTCATCTGTGAGCTCTAGAACTCCTCGTTGCGATTTCAGAGCCTATCTTGGACCCCCATGTTTAAAGTCAATGGTCTTGAACCCTGTTTCTGAGTTCGAGGTAGCTCGGATCGTAAATGCACTTAAAGGTTCATCGTCTTCAGGGCCAGACATAATTCCTACAAGGGTTATCCGTGCCGTTCTTCCTGCTATTCTGTCACCATTGACTCAGCTTATCAATCTGTCTTTCGTGAATGGAATTTTCCCTGAATCACTCAAGCGAGCTAAGGTTATAGTACTGTATAAAGGTGGGTCCCGGAGTGTTCCTGCTAATTATAGGCCAATTTCTCTTCTATCTGTTTTCAGCAAAATTTTTGAGAAGGCTATGCTATCCAGGCTTCTTAGTTTTCTGGATGTCAAAATATTTTTCCATGATTTCCAGTTTGGATTCCGAGCGAATCACTCTACAGAGCATGTTTGTGCACCTCTCTTGAATTTAATTCATTCGGCAATAGATTTTTGTCTTATCCCAGCAGCTTTATTTTTGGATGTTCGTAAAGCTTTTGATTCTTTGACTCATCAGATTCTCCTTTGGAAATTATCGCATATTGGTATAAGATAAAATGTTTTCTCTTGGTTTGAATCATATCTTTCTGGTAGACTTATTTCAATTGATCCGCTTTTCCAGAGCCCTTCTGAAGTAGAATATGGTGTCCCCCAGGGATCTGTTCTTGGCCCCGTTTTATTTCTGATTTATGTCAATGATCTTATTTCAGCAGTCAAGAACACCAGTCCTCTAGTATGCTGCAATCTTTGTCATCCGGATGTTCCTTTGTTTCCCAATGCTACTTCTAATGAAGATTGCCTCGTTGCTTTTGCTGACAACAGCACTTTTGGGACTTTAGGGAGGACGGAATGTGATGTCAGATCTAATCTGGTGGCAATATTTGAGAGAGTAGTTTCATGGTTTGAGGCGAAGTGCTTGGCCTTGAATGTTACCAAGTCACATTTTCTTATTTTGTCTCGAATTGGTGTAGCTTTCCCTCAACTGACACAGCTTCAGGTGCCCCTTCTGTAGACCAAAGAATCGGTTGGTCCGGTATCCTGGTATCCTGCTTGATGAAAACCTTTCGTTTAGACACAATATAGCCATGATTAGGGTTAAGGTCCCACGGAGTTTGGGTTCCATTAGAAAACTCAAACACACCTATCCTGGATCTATTCTGAAGCTTCTTTTTTTCTGCCTTGTCCAGTCATATGTCTCTTATTGCCCCATAGTATGGATGTCTACTTTTCCTTCTACACTGCGGTAGCTTTCTGTCATGTATTATAAAACACGGCGTCTGGTTATGGACACCAACTGTTCTTCACCAAGACCGCTTCAAAATCTACAGTCTATCTACATTCTTTCTTGCGTTTCTTTTGTTTTTCATCAGCTTCATGGTAATCTTCCAAAATCTCTTAAAAACTCCTCAGTTTGTTTCTGATTCAGCTTCATATAACCTTCGTTCGTCACATAATATCTGCATTCCTCCTACTCCCACTGTGCGGTCAGATTTCAATCCCCTCATCGCTTTTCATCAGGCTTGGAACTCCCGGCCTTCTTCAGTAAAGAAATGCCACTGGTTTGGCACTTTAAAGAGGATTATTAAGGACCATTTAGTTAAGAATAAAACTTAATAATTTTTTTTTTTTTTTTTTTTTTTTTTTGTTGAGTTTTTTTTTTTTTTTTTGTGGAGTTGATGTCCCCTGAATGTTTCGTTTTGTTTTATGGTGGTCTTCTCTGCGCTATTACTCCCTGACCTCAGGTATGACTATCAATATTTATTGCTGAAACTTGTATAGTTCACTAAGGAGTAGCATTCATGAAGACGGGTTAAATTTTATTGCTTTCGCACCATTTTATTACAGTCCAATAATTATAAGCCTTATGACTGAATTAACCCATAAACCTCAATTTTGCTACCTAGCCTCAGAAATAAGCAGAGCTGATTGAATTGGAATTTATATAGTTTTAAATACAAGCTAAAAGGGCTGTACATGGCTTAAGTTTTGATTTTTTAATATTTTGGATAAGAGTTATGAATAATATCGTAACAGCTATTATGATGTTAGTTTTACCTGACAATACACATAATTCTGTTTCGACGATAGGGATTCGCTTATAGTAATAATAATATAATTTTTTTTTTTTTTTTTTTTTTTTTTTTTTTTTTTTGTGAGTCTATTTAATATAATTAATAAATTTGGTTTATTTATTCTAATTTTTTCTATAGTTTCCAGTTTATCTATATTTTCTTTTCTTCTCCTTCATATGCGAGTAAGTGATCATTTTAAATTTTCTTTTGTTTTTTATCTCTGAGTATGTAATTCATATGTCGTCCCTCTTTGTACAGGCCAATGAGCCTTTGAGGGATTAATAACATGTAATATTATATGTGTATTTAATGAAGAATAAAACTTATCTTATCTTATCTTACCCAATACCACGCTCTTTACGCTAAAGTTCGAATTGTGTTCCAATTCTTTAAAAATGATTCTTAATCACCAAGGTCATTAATTAGAATAAATAGCTCTTATGAAAGTACTAAAAAATCTTTGGGTTAAAGAGCAAGGTATTGACTAGGGGGCGAACCCAATCATATACGTAATAATTTCTGTTTGTTTTAAGTTTTGATGTTGCTCCTTACTTTCAATTGAAAAACAAGTTGTTTTTTTTTTATTTAATTTCTGATCATTTTTTTTTAAATAATGCTGGAAAATGCGGCGCCCCCTTCATAGTAATGTCCCTTCCCCCATGAAAACTTCTATAGTAGGGGTCTCTGATACGCTGAATCTGATGCTGTGATTTTATTAAAGTTCTATAACTTTTAGGGGATGTTTCCCCCCCTTTTTTCGAAAATCAGACAAATTTTCTCAGGCGCGTCACTTTTGATGCGTAGGACTAAACTTGATGAAACTTTTATATTTGAAATCAGAATTAAAATCTGATTCTTTTGACGTATCTATTGGTATTAAAATTCAATTCTTTAGAGTTTCGGTTACTATTGAGCCGGGTCGTTCCTTACTTACAGTTCGTTACCACGAGCTGTTTGATATATGGCACTAATAGGTGTGCCAATCTACAAAATGTATAGACTTATTGAACCCATTTTGGGTCTCTATATAGGAGGAAACTATAAGGAATAATTATTCTTTAACAAACAGTTTTATTTTATGATTCAATAGAAATTTACACTAGGACATTTGCTGTGCAGTCTCTAGCGGCCAAGAAACTCTTACTATAATTCCCCATGCTATCTACCATATATATGCATTTGCATGCACTGGAAATATTCAAGTAAATTATTGGGATAATAGAAACATTTGAAGAACAAAGAATAAGAATATAAATCTTCTTATTATGTTTCGCATACCCTATTCTATTACTTGGAACTATTTATGGGTTGAAATTATTCTAATTTTGCTGCTCTGACACCATCATATTCTATCGGTGAGTATAGTGTAACAGAATCTGATACAGAAAATGTGCATACTCAGGCAGTAGCCTTCCCAATTTCTTTGACAGTCCTTGCAACGCATTCTGGAGGGAGGTCAGTTAACAAGCATATACGCAGGAAAGACCTTTAGACAAAAATCTCCTTGAAGTCTCATGATTTCTAACATGTCCTTAATTACCTATTATCGCAATATGATTCATTTGTTCATCGTTAAAAAAATCCCTTCGCCTTCTCAGAAACATAGACCTCCTGTAAGTTACTGCGTAATTAGCTGTTACCTACATTTTTTTTTTATCTACGTAATACCCATTCGAATTTCACCCGCTTACTGAAAAAATTAAAATGAATCGTAAATACCATTAGCGGCACTATTTTAATCCTTAGCAACAAGTTTTCATTTTAAAATATGTTATAAGAGCACAATCAAACCTTCTCCGAGGTTCCAACCGATGGACTGAGAGTTCTATTTCCAGTAGGAGCAATGGAAAACAAGAAGAATCAAACACTGGTTTCTTGCCAACAAGTCAAAAATATTATAGCAATGCACGGATGTAAAATCTTTACTATATTTTACAAACTCTCAAAATATTCTAAATCGTTCAAAGCCACCACTACACAATGTATATTAAAGAGGTCTGTTTCACGAACAACGTAGCAAATAATATGGGCAGAGAGCTGAAACCAAACACTATATGCCAGGATTTGGTTTGTATTTAGCCTTAGTTGAGTCCTGAAATTTATTCCATAAATTTCATATGTTCTTCTTCTTCTTGCTGATTACATTAGTATAGAGACGCTTTCGCATAATCCCATCACTGGAATCAAATTCCGGGCGCTACAGTGGGTTGCTGTAGCTGAGTTAGAACCACAGTTCATATAATTATCCAGTATGATCATTCCCTATCTCACCCATTATAAAAACCCGGACCGGGGGGCAAGTGCTCCAGAGAACGTAGAAACATAAGCGGCGTCGGATCTTTTCACGGGTAGACAAGTGTAACGCGAAACAATCGGAAACAAGTGGTAACCCGCTATTACGAATAATGCACTTTACGCAAAACAATCGGAAACAAGTGGAAACCCGCTATTAATAACTGCACGAAGAAGTGGGAGGAGCTTTTTGTTCGCACCGAGAACGAAGACCAGAAATGATCTGCGATAAGTTTACTGGATAATTATATGAACTGTGGTTAGAACTGTGAGTTCCGTATTTCCAAGCAGAGATCAACCCACTGTGCCACTAAGGGACTAGGCGTCACATACGAATCGCCTATTCATTCTTTTCTATGCTTAACTTGTTTTCCTCAATTCACCGACTTGTATTTCTGTGCTTTGGTCATTTTATACCTTTATATTACATAAATTTGTTGAATTCGCGACCCGTTTTGTCGACAACTTCTGATGTTCAATTACAACCAAAATTTATTAGTAGCCTATATGCATTTCCAATGACAGCGCAATAATGCTACATCAAAATCCCATCTTCTTGTATATTCCACCTTGTATAAACAAAACAACATTAACGGGTGATTGAGTAGGCCTACAGCAAACAGTGCAACATAGACACTATCAAACAGTTTGTGGTGATGAACTGTAAGTAAGGAGCGACTCAGCTTGGCGTCTTTGTTTTTTTTTCCAGGGGTGATAGCACCGAACAAGAAGATCGGGAGACGGTGTAATCGAACGAAAATTAAAAGTTCTAGCGTCCTTTTTAAATAACCAAAAAGATTGGAGAGCAACTAGCCCCCATCGCAAGCCCCTTTTCTGATCAAATTTTGAGATAACCAAATTGTTCAGCATGGTTGAAGGATCCAATAACGATACCTTTGGGGGTAACATGACCCCCTACAGCCCTTGGGGAAAGGTCTGTAAGTTATGACATTTGCCATTGTTTACGCTCAGTATTTGTTAATGGGAAGTATACAGACGTTTTTCAGAGGGGAGGGGGATAATTTTCTGCTGGGGATGGGTTTCAACGGGAAGAATTTTCTGTGAGTAGGGAAGTTTCCGGGGGTGAACTTTTCAGGGAATATTATACACTGGGAGAACTTGACAGAATTCCTATAAGAAATTCTTTTTATTTGTCTTGCTTGCTTTTTGCCGACTCAATTTTGCACGTGGAGATGTTCCGGGGGAATTATTCGGGAGAAATTTTCAGCAGGTTTGGAATTGTTTGGGGAATTTTTCAGAGGGGGGATTTTTCGCAGGATGAATTCTCCATGGGAGAATTTTCAGCTGGAATTTTTCATGGAGAAATTTCATCTTGCAGACAAATTTTATCTTGCAGAAGAAGACTAAAAAGTCGAAAACAATAAAAAAAAATTAGCAAAAACTAGTTTTCAAAATGGACCAAAATTAGGTTTTTTTTCTCGAGATTTTATGAATAAAGGTCAAAACAAGGGACGTAAAAACGGACTGGGCTTTACATAACTTTATCTTTTTAACTTGTTTTCCTGAACTTACCGAATTTTTTTGGTTTATGCATTTATAGCTTAGATCAATTTGATATCTATGTCATGTAAAGCCCAATCGTTTTTGTGCCCCTTGTTTTCACTTAAATTAATAGATTCTCGAGAAAAAAATATTTTTACACTTTTTAGTCCATTTAGTAACTGCATTTTTGGCTGTTTCAATGCACAGTCCTAGAATATAAAAAAAAAGAAAAAAAGAAGACCGTCAGCTAGCTGAAACACGTTTGTACAACTATCGAATAACAAGAATGATCACGGGTACTCCCATGTAAACTTGCCTTATTTATCAAACAGTTCGTGGTAACGAACTGTAAGTAAGGAGCGATCCGGCTCAATGGTAACCGAAACTCTTAAAAACAGAATTTTGATACCTAGAGATATATCCAAAGAATGACATTTTTATGCTGATTTCAAATATATAAGTTTCATCAAGTTTAGTCTTAACCATCAAAAGTTACGCGCCTGAGAACATTTGGCTGATTTTAGAAAAAAAGGGGGAAAGACCCCCTAAAAGTTATAGAACCTTACTGAAAGTCACACCATCATATTCAGCGCATAAGAGAACCCTCTTGCAGAGGTTTCAATCACCTATCTACAAAACTGTGGAATTTTGCATTTTTTGCCAGAAGAAAGATCACTGATGCGTGTTTGTTTGTTTTTTTTCCCCCAGGGGTGATCATATCGACCCAGTGGTCCTAGAATATCGTGGGAGGGCTCATTGGAACGGAAATTAAACGTTTTAGTGCCCTTTTTAAGTGACCAAAAAATGGAGGGCAACTAGGCCCTCTCCCACGCTCATTTTTTTCCCAAAGTCACCCGATCAAAATTTTGAGACAGCCATTTTGTTCAGCATGGTCGAAAATATGATGACTATGTCTTTTAGGATGACTTAATTCCCCGAAGTCCCCGGAGGGAGGGCTGAAAGTTGTGAACTTTACCCAATGTTAACATATAGTATTGGTTATTGGAAAGTATACTGACGTTTTCAGGGGGGATTTTTTTCTGGTAGTTTGTGGGGGTGGGGTCGGGGTTATATTGGAGGATCTTTCCATGAAGGAAGTTTTCATGGGGGAAGGGACATTGCTATGAAGGGGGCGCCGGATTTACCATCATTATTAAAGAAAAAGATCAGAAATTAAATATAAAAACAAATTTTTCAACTGAAAGTATGGAGCAACATCAAAACTAAAAACGAACAGAAAATATTACGTATATGATTGGGTTCACCCCCCTAGTCAATACCTCGCTCTTTAAGCCAACGATTTTTTAGTAACTTCATAAGAGCTATTTATTCTAATTAAAGACCTGTGTTATTAAGGGGTCATTTTTAAAGAATTTGAACAAAATTAAAATTTAGCTTAAAGAGCAAGGTATTGACTAGGGGGCGAGCCCCCTAATATACATACTAAAAATCTATGTTTATAGAAGTTCGTTACTTACGTTATTCCGCAAGTTACGTATATTTATTATTAACAAATAAATACTTAAATAAAATTAACCAACTTTCGAGAAAGCCATTTAACCAAATAAAAGTAGAATTAATGCACAAATTGTGTTTTGACTATTCATATACGATGAGCTAATATCAAAACCTATATTAAATCAAAAACGTTCAAAAATTAAATAAAAAAAGTTTTTTTTAACTGAAAGTAAGGAACGATGTTAAAACTTAAAACGAACAGAAATTATTCCATATATGAAAGGGGCTGTCCCCTCCTCAACACCTAGCTCTTTACGCTAAAGTTTGACTTTCTCATAACTCTATTTTTTTTAAACAATGAATGACTTTAGCGTAAAGAGCGAGGCGGTGAGGAGGGGACAGTCCCTTTCATAAACGGAATAATTTCTGTTCGTTTTAAGTTTTAACGTCGTTCCTTACTTTCAGTTAAAATAAAAAAAAGTTTTTTTTTTTATTTAATGTCATTCATGGATCGTGATGCAACGCTAAGGATGCAAAGCCTTGAACAGAGCAGTGATACTATAAACTTGTAGAACGTTATGTTCCCATAACAAAGTCATTTAAGGAGTAATATAGATTTTGACCGAGGTCTTGGGCCTGAAAATACATTTTTTTTACATAGAGGATGGCTGGGGACCCCAATATCTTCTATATTAGTAACTAGAATCTTCAAGTAAAAGCTGCCCTCGCAGCTTTATTTTATTCAGGTACGGAATTATGCATTAATTTACTGCCAATGTATGATATTTTATATATAATTTTAACTTTATATTCAAATGTTTTTTATATCAATTTGATTATAATTTATCTTTGCCTCAGATACAGCTGAAAAATCATTCCAGCTTCTGGAAAAATATACAAATCTGGAAAAAGGGTAAGTTTACACACAGTTGAGCACAAAACGATCTTGGCTCGAATTAAAGCATACCCCGATAAGTGCAGATTGATTCTTCAAGTCAGTACAATAGTGAGCGCTATGCTAAGATAGTGAGAAACATTTTCAAGGACATCATGACTTTATGATATTGCTACTTGCAAACGTAGTTGTTCGAAAATTGTGTCTTGCAAAAAAAAAAACAATTTCTCAACAGACCAAAGGATTCAAAGAAAAAGGTGATTGGACTGCTAGGCGGAAAGGCAACAATAAAAATAATAAAGGGAGCTTACTGAAACTCAATCTCTATGCAGAAACAGCCAACTTCCTTGTATCGACCGTCGGCAATTAAAAAAAAGTTTTTTATTGCACCCCTTAGAAGATACTAATAATTCTGACAGAAATTATCCTCCGCACCAGGCTAAAAAAAAAAAAAAAAAAAAAAACTCGATATACACTATTACACACACACAACACAGTTTGAAGCATGATATGTTAGGACCAACAGATGGCATACCTGATCATAGACAGGGGTTCCCTCTCTTCTCCCCTCTAACAAAGGTAACCTTTGGAATAGAAAAATGGTGACCAAAATGCAGATTTTTCGTAGTTTGATTACTCCCATTGAGAAAAGTCCTCCAACTGCTCGAACTCCCTAAACCCCTAATTCCTTCCCCTCGTGTGCATTCAGGGTTTGTCTGAGAGTCTGTTTCGATCGGGTCAATTCTTAAAAACTAATTTTTGTTAGCTCTCGGTAAGAGAACTATGAGCTAACACTTCACAGATACATATTAATTGGGCAGAAAACTTCAAATTGGACCTTCAGATTTAAATAGTATTTTAAATTCATAAACAAAAAACACAATAAAAAACTTTAAAGAAAAACGCAAGAAATACTGCAGCACCAAGCCCCCTGAGGCCAACACAGCTACGCACGCTCCTCCTCCATCTCATTCTATGTAAAGCGTTCCTTTTTACACCCTCCCAAGAGGTTCCCTTTTCCCTTAACTCTTTACTTACGATATCCTCCCACTCCATTCGCTTTACGTTAGGCCCTAGACGATTGAAAAAAAAATATCTTGGACAATCTGTAATCCTTCATCCGCAGAACAGACCTATAGCCTTCTTGGAAAGAAATACTACTGTTAAAAAACAGGCACTGAAACAGCTGTATTTCCTTTTATTCTTTTTCTTTATGCATTCGAAATTGACCAAGTGGCGATACCAACGTTTGCCCTAAAAAATATTTTTCTATTCACAAAATTACAACTAATCCAATGATCCTTGTCATTATGGTAGGCTTGGAACTGGGGAACATATAAGCTTTGAACTTTGATTTCAAATAGAAATGCGCTAGTGATATTTTAAATAAAACATTTTTACATAGGTGGGGATACCATCAAAATACCAGGAACGTAATAGACGCATAATTTAATGTTGAAGAGAATTACTAATCGTGACAGGTCTGTGATAAAGATGTGTCACAGGAGCTCCGCCATCTTTCAGGTATAACTTTTTAAGCTTCCCAGAAAAGGCTTCAGCTATTACTAGAAGGAAATGTTAAATCCTCAGCCTTTTAAGCGAAGTTTACGCAATCTTTACATTCTAGTTTGCACAGCAGGGTAGATGGGAAGGGTGGTTTATGTATAATACATGGCAACTGTTATCTAATTTTAAGATTTTAGTCTACGTTATTATTATTTTCAATAACGAACTTTTCCAGTTTCCCCTTTGACAACTCGAGCGGGAAGATACACTGGTGGCAGCAAAATCCCGTGAAGAATTGGAGCTCCTTGTCGATGCCCTAGGTGCCTCTGGGGACACAGAAGGATCCCAGGTATAGTAATTGCCCATTTTAAAAGTTAAATAAGATTGGAGGGCTACCACCACCCTCCCATGACTTTTTTAGCTGCCCCCAGCCCCCAAGGACATCCAAACAAAATTGGAATATACCTGTTCAAAGCAGCCAAAAGGTCCTGTATTTATGCCTCTGGAGATGAAAGGGCTTCTAAAAGTTCCAAGGGCAAGGGTTGTAAAATATGTAAGTTACCCATTGTTCACATATAGATTATATTGTTCGCCGGTGGGAGAATGAAGTTGAAACTTAGAGGGCTTATTGAGGAGGAACTAATCAAAAGACACTACGCACTTCCAGATTGCCAAGAAGGCGTGTCTGCAATATCTCAGGAACAGCTGATAGTAACTTTCAGGGCCGATTAAAGGGAACTTTAACTTTCGGGGCCGGGGCCGGCTGAATTATTCAGAAGACACTATATGGATTTAGATTATCAAAAGGACCCATATGTAATATGTTAGGAACAGCTAAAGGTATTAGGTTTGAAGTATCGCGCTATGTTAAGGGGGGTTTAAAACTAAATCAAAAGACACTATATGCAATCACGTTGTCAAAGTGGCATATCTCATGGTATGGTAAAAATCTCATTTCCAAGACGAAGTGATGTAATGATGGCATTAAGGGCAGCTAAGTCAAGGAACTCTAGACGTAAAGTAAGTGTTAGCTCAAATTGGGCGGCTTTAACAAGCCCTGGGATTGCGAATTTAGAATCATCAATTGAGACTCCATTAAGAATATCTCTAACAACCACGAGCGCTTTCTGGGCAATAAACTTTGCTTGAATGTAAGGTAAGATAAAAGAGCTAACGGCGGCAAATTGATTCCACTGAAGTTTTCCCACGAGTAACGACATGCCAGTACAAACCATCATGAGCGGGCTTCAACAACAAAAACACATCATGGCCAGCGAGGGAATCATCATAATCTTTGGGTAAAATAGTGTTACTAAGTTCAAATGGCAGATGCTTAAGAACCTGAGGAAATGACTCTTTCATATTGCACACACTGGAAACTTTTTACTCACATATCCAGAGAACCATGCATCTGGACAAGAGGGACTGTTCGTGAGCTTCATCTGGTCAAGGCAGTGGCTAACTTTAACATTAATGGCCACAATGTATGAAGTTGGGTATATCACTTTCCCAGCTTCAAACAATATATATATATATATATATATATATATATATATATATATATATATATATATATATATATATATATATATATATATATATGAATGAATGATTTATATTACCCATCTTTAGCAATACAAAAAAGCAAAAATGGAGTAGAGAGAAAATGAGAAGAAAACAATAAAATACATCGAACAAACGAACAACTTAAATTAATACTTCAATAACTAAAAAAAAAAAAAAAAAAAAAAAAAAAAAAAAAAAATTACACATTGCTGACTATAGCTTCATACATACTATGCGTTGGGTCTATTGATTTCAGGAGCTTTTCCCTCCTGTTCGCGATCACGACGAAGGGGTCGTCGAGTCGGAACGTGCTGAAATCTGGCGTTTTCTTTTCCAGGGGGAAAGGCTGAGCAGATAGTTTGCAAACTTATAGAACACTGTGCGGACTGTTTTTATCATCAAAAGTAAACAAAGACCAGTAAGGTGACAAACCTAAGATATGAGGGGTGGCAAAGGAATTGAAGATCCGTGCTAGAATGCGGCGGTTATATAGGCGTTTGCATGAGAAATCATCCCATACGCTTTTCGGACTTTCTGTTTCAGATCATTTATTAGACAGGACCGGGTAGCTTTAAGATTAGACCCAATTGACAAACCAAGGTAAGTCATTGATGCTGCTGCAGTAACAGTATTACTACCTAGTGCAAATATGACAGGCGCCAGCTCTTTCTTACGACAATTAAAGACGACCATCTCGCTTTTGCTGGAGTTGAATTCTAGGCCTATGTTAGCATATTCGTTAGACAATACTCTGAAATTACTGTCTATGCCACTGACGGATCTACTCAGATTTAAAATGTCATCGGAATAATTGACAAGAGACAAATCGATTCCACGAAAAATAAAGCACGTTTTCACCGTTTTCTGAGCCTCGATGATACTGTTATTATAAAGAGGCGGTGATGATAAAGCCCATTGGCGAATGCCTTTTCGTACTGATATGAGGAAATCAGATAAAGTCGGGCTCTGGTTTTTTACTACCCTTACTCTAACCTTCAACTTAAAATGTATGTTCCTATAAGTAGCAATTATAGATCTGTCA